>NW_021820356.1:125953-266692 GCF_901001135.1 Rhinatrema bivittatum
GGGTTTGTGGCCGATGCCTCCCCAGGGGGGGACGGTTGTTCCGGTGTGTCCACGGCGGCAGATTCGCAGCAGCGCAGCGCTGGGAGGCTGCTCGCTGTGCCGGAGTCCCTGATTGACCCGTTCCCACTTAGCGCAGGAATGGCGGCCATTTTGGGCGCTTTTTGCACTGTGGACGGAAGAGCGTTGGGGGGAGAGGATCTCCCTCCAGCTCTCTCCCCGGCCGATTCCAGCCCCATGGCGGCTCAGGGAGCCATGGGGGATTCTCCTGATGCGGACCCTGATCCTTTGGAGGGCACTTCCGCAGGGCCTGTGCTATTTTCCCCACAGTTTGTACTGCTGATGCACCAGGCTTTCCTGGCCAACAGTTTGGAAAAAAGGGGGCCCTTTCATCTTCCAGGGCCTTCAGACCTACTGGGCAAGGTACCCAGAAGGGAGGAGACGCCGGTGGCAACTCGGATTCGACGGGTACAGGCCCCTGTGGTATGGGGGTCAATCCTGGAGTCCTCTTCTGAAGATTCAGACCAGGGGGAGGGGCCGGTGGATCTCACTCCACCCCTGGATGTCCCGGGCATCGGCGCCACATCTGACCAGATCCCTCTGGTGGACGGGGACAACCCTAAGATGGTCCGCTTATTCACAGGGACGAGCTGGCGCCTTTGATTCCCCATGTCCTTGTGGAGCTGGGCATTGCGGATTCTCCCTCTGAACCAAGACCAGATACAGTGGATCCTGTCCTTGTGGGCTTGCACAGTCCTGTTAGAACTTTCCCCCTGCACACTATGCTGAAGCAGATTATACTCCAGGAGTGGGATTCTCCGGGGACAGGCCTCAAGGTCAGCAGGGCTATGGACGAGTTATATCTGTTGCCTGAGGATGTATTGGAGTTGCTGTGGAGTCCTAAGGTGGATGCGTCAGTCTCCACAGTTACCAAGTGGACGACCATTCCTGTAGCAGGGGCAGTGGCTTTGAAGGATTTGAGGATCGCAAATTGGAAGGTTACCTTAAGAGGATTTTTGAAGTGTCTGCACAGGGCAGTCGTGCTGCGGTTTGCAGAAGTTACATGCTCCGGGCGAGCCTGTGCTGGGTGCAGCAGTTACAGAGTGACAAAGATCTAGCTCCCTCGGAGGCAAAGCAAGCCGAACGGTTGGAGGCCACAGTGGCGTATGGGAAGGATGCACTTTCTGACCTACTTCACACCTCATCACGAACTATGGTGTCAGTAGTGTCAGCCCGAAGGCTTCTGAGGCTGTGGAATTGGTCTGTGGATGTTTCAAGCCCAGTTGGGGTCTCTTCCTTTTAAGGGCAGGCTCCTGTTTTGGAGAAGACCTGGACTAGCTGATCAAGAATTTGGGCGAGAATAAGGTCCACAAGCTGCCAGAGGACAGGCCGAAAAGGCAGAAAGCTTTCTTCTCCACCCGCTCTCGGTTTCGGGGGCCAGAGGCGTTTTCGTCAGAGCAGGGCTCAGAACGTGGGTCACAGACAAGCCTCGGCGAGGTTCCAGTCTTGATCCCCAGCCTACCGGGGATGTCACACAACCCGGGACAGAGCTGGACAGGGCACCTCTGGGGTCAATTCCGCTCAATGAATTGAGGCCGGCCCACTCCGCGGATCCTGTGATAGGGGGGCGGCTGTCTCTCTTTCTCCAGGAGTGGGTCAGACAGGTGGGTTCTCAGTGTGATAGAACACGGCTACGCAATAGAATTCGCTTTCCCGCTCCGAAGCCTTTTTCTGGTATCCCCTTGCGGGTCCCCAGCAAAATAGTAGGTTGTTCGCCAGACCCTGGGTCGCCTTCAAAATCTGGGGGCTATCATACCAGTTCCTCAAGCAGAGCGGTGCAAGGGACGTTATTCCATTTATTTTGTCGTCCCCAAAAAAGAAGGAACTTTTTGCCCATCCTGGATTTGAAGAAGGTCAATGTAGCCCTCAAGGTGCCTCGTTTCCGCATGGAGACACTCCGGTCGGTCACTGCAGCCATACAAGGCTAAATATCATTTGTGGCATGGGTTCTGCCTTACATCTTCCTCAGTAAAGACTGAAGCAAAGAATTCATTTAATCTCTTTGCTATGGCCTTATCCTCCCTTAGTACCCTTTTTACCCCTCGATCATCTAATGGTCCAACTGACTTCTCACAGGCTTTTTGCTTCAAATTTACCTGAAAAAGCTTTTATTATGAGTTTTTGCTTCCACAGCAAACTTCTTTTCAAATTATGTCTTTGCCTTCCTTATCAAGGTTTTGTATCTAGCTTGCCTTCCTTATCATTGCTTTCATCTAAGTTGCCTCTCTGACTTTCTAATACAACTAAACTCGGTTCTATCTCTATTGCGAATGTGTTCTCCATCCACTTGTGGTTTTTGTAAGTTTCTGCAAGTCTGCTTTACCCAATGCATAGGAAGCGTGTGATCACTTAGAAACAGCACAAAGCAAAGAGAGAAACAAATCATAATTGTTCTAGACTTGGTTTGAATTTCTGCCCTATTGCCTGACCATATAAAACCAAAAAAAAAAAAAGTCTATTATATTTTATATAAAATATCTAAAGTGACCCCATTTACACTGGTAGTACAGTCTTTTCCATATATAGATATAGCCCCTCCAGCACTGAGTGTATCAGTGGATATAACACTCAAACTAAAAAACAAAGTTCAGGGGGAACTACGAGGGAGAGAGGAGCATTCAGGGCACTCTCCACCCCCCCACCCCCCCTGAGAGCTTCGGAGCCCGACTTGACCATTTCACCTGTCCCGGTTTGCTGGGCCCGCCCCGGATTCCTACAAGGGCAATGTCATCACCCCTGCGACTGCCGCTCTTTAAATTGGCCAGCCTAGCGGTGCGCCGCCTAAGCCGCGTGCGCCAAAGGGGCACGGCTTTTTTGAATCCTCTTTTTTTCCCCTCTTATTTATTTATTTATTTATTTCGGATTTTTATATACAGACATTCTCAATACAAGTATCGAATCAGGTCGGTTTACAAAGAACAAAACTGTCGCAATAAAGGCGTTACATTAAACAGCGTTTCTTAACATATGAGTAACATATAACATATCATATAAAAAAATAAATAATACAAATTAACTATTACATAGACTATAATAATAATAATAATAACTCGTCAACAGGACGTGGATAAATACAAAGGATGTTTAAGGCATGAGTATATATCTTGAATAATTAGAGGGGTAGTCTAAATTGTGATATGTGGGTACATAGACCTTGTTGCTGTGCAAAGTCCGAGTTATGCATGAGTAAAAGGAGACTGATGAATGAGAGAAGGAGTCTTAAACAGGTGTGTAGTTCAGATCTGACGTGGTTAGATCTTGAGGGGAGTATGGCTGATCGAGGATCAGATGTTGGACTATTTTTCTCTTTGACCGGTGTCGGAGTGATCTTGTGATTCTGTGTAGGCTTGCCTGAAAAGCCACGTTTTTAGGTTTTTCTTAAAAGTTGGATGACAAGTCTCTTGGCGAACTGTTTAAGTTATTTAATGGGGAAGAAGAGAAAGGCCAGACGTTTTGCCCATAAGCGTGAATGAAAAAAAAAAAACAACACTGAATTCCAAAGTCCAATTGTTGCAAAATGCTGAGAATATGCATATTAAGGACAGTCTGCTGCTTCATACTGAAATGGAAAATGTCGAAAACTCCCAGGGAAGGACTATAGAACAATGGACACTCTTGGGAGGAAGGTATTTTAAGGCACCATGCTCATTGCCTGCATTGTTCCCTACCAGCTCTACATGAGCCAGTATTCACAGGACATCTGGAAGCAGGTGCAGGAGGTGGCTGAGCAGATGTCTCAGCAGTAGCAGGATACCCTCATGTCGCTGATGCATAAGAGCCTGGGGTGTGGAAAACACGAGTTTTGTGTGACCTATGATGTTTTTGAGACAACATCGCGAGTCTCTGCTAAGGAATCTGTGCCTGCAGAATGGCATGGCTGATGGCCTCGTATCTCTGACCAGAGGTGCCGTGTATTGGGGAAAATCTCTTTGGAGTTAGGGTGAGGGATGCTGTGGCCCAACTTCGGGACCACCATGAGACTATCCAACAACTTTCCTACTAGCACTCTGGACCCATCCTCCTCTTCTAGGAATCTGGTGAGACAAGGGTCAAGGAAGTCTTTCTTTGCCAAAGGAAGTACTATCCTTCACCCCTTCATTCCTGTCAACACCATCAGGGCTCCTGTGGCAGTCTCAGGCAACAGAGAGCTCCCAAGCCCTAGCCAGCTCCTTAGTCAACTACAGGGACGGGGTTTTGACTGGGTCGTAGGGAGCGTAGGCCAGTTGCCCATACCTGGGTCAATGGACCCTCCAGTTGGGGACAGGCTGCGGTTCTTTGCATACCAGTCTCCAGTCTCAGACCAGTGAGTTCTGTCCATTGTCCAATCAAGAGTATCAACTGAATCTATTGGGTGTCCCACCAAATTGCCCTCCGTGCCCATCCTGGGGGCTGGTAGTGCATCAGGAGTACTACCAGCAGAGCTCTCCTCCTCTTAATGGCCAGAGCGGTTGAGCTTGTACCACCAGGGCAAAGAGGGCGGGGATTCTACTCCAGGTACTTCCTGATTCCAAAGAGAATAGAAGGAATCCATCCCATTCTAGAACTAAGGGCCTTGAACAAGTTTCTAGGAAAAGAAAAGTTCAAGATGGTTTCCCTGGGCACCTTGATCCCCTTTTTGCAAAAAGGGGACTGGCTGTGCTCTGTCAACATAAAGGACGCATACACTCATATCGAGATGTCAGGAAGTATTTCTTCACGGAGAGGGTGGTGGATGCCTGGAATGCCCTTCCGGAGGAAGTGGTGAAGACCAGAACTGTGAAAGACTTCAAAGGGGCGTGGGATAAACACTACGGATCCATAAAGTCAAGAGGCCGCCAATGAAGAGTGGGTGACTCGCCAGAATGATGGCTATTGACACAATACCCTTATTAAATAAACATACACATGCTTACTGTGACTCCTACATCGCTCTAAGCTTCAACAGCAAGAGGTAATGGAAAAAAGGATTTGCACTCACAAAGAGGGGAGTAGCTGGCTTGTTACGGCGGTTACTACCCCAAACCAAATATGCCTGATACTTCACTTTCAATGCATATACAGCATAGCTCTCTGCTTCAATGACAGGGGAGAAGAATAACTGATACTTCACACATCCAGCAGAGCTCTCTGCTACAACAGCAAGGGAGAAGAAAAAGGGTTCGCACTCAAAACGCGGGGAGTAGCTGGCTTGTTACGGCGGTTACTACCCCAAACCAAATGTGCCTGATACTTCATTTTCCATGCATATCCAGCATGGTTCTCTGCTGCATCGGCATGGGAGAAAGACTGATACATCACGCATTTCCAGCATAGCTCTCTGCTTCAACGGCAGGGGGAAAAAAAATTAACAAACAAACAAACAACAAACAACAGCAGGGGGAAAAATAAAACAAAAACAAAAAAACTGATGCTTCACGCATATCCTGCATAGCTTCAACAACAGGGGTGAAGAAAAAAAGGATTCGCAATCACAAAGCGAGGAGTAGCTGGCTTGTTATGGCGGTTACTACCCCAAACCAAATGTGCCTGATACTTCACTTTCAATGCATATCCAGCATGGCTCTCTGCTTCTACAGCAGGGGAGAAGTAAAAAAAAAAAAAACCCAACAAGAGCTGTACAACATAGTCTAGGTAAAACAAATAAGCATGGGTGTAGCTTGCTTATCGCGGCAGTTACTGCCCCTACTACCCCTAACTAATCAAGCTAGATATTTCACTTGCATGCAGCTCCATCACTGCTCTCTACATTAATGGTGGGGGTGGAAGGGGAATAGAACAAGGAGCTAAGAGTAACAGATAAGAATGAGAGAAAAAATGTGTGAGGCTTGCTGGGCAGACTGGATGGGCCATTCGGTCTTCTTCTGCCGTCATTTCTATGTTTCTATGTTTCTATGAGATCTTCCCCGTTACAGGAAGTATCTCCAATTTGTGGTGGGAAACAGTACGTCCAGTACTGGGTGTTGCCATTCGGGCTCACATCAGCCCCATGGGTTTTCACAAAATGCCTGGTCGTGGTAGCAGCGCATCTCTGCAAGCTGGAAGTGCATGTTGTCCCATATGTGGACGATTGGCTGGTCAAAAGCACTTCTCAGGCAGGGGCCACCAGGTCCTTGCACTTGACTTGCACTTGACTTGACTTGAGTGTTGGAGTCACTGGTGTTCTTTCTCAACTACCCAAAGTCCCATCTCAGCCCATCACTTCAAATGGACTTCATAGGAGCCCTGCTAGACATGGCTCAAGCCAAGGCCTTCCTGCCTCGCCAGAGGGCCGTCACCTTAATGGCCATCATGGCAGAGAGCCAGCAGGTGTCAGCCTGGCACATGTTAAGGCTGTTAGGCCATATGGCCATAACCCTCCCTTTCACTCCCTTGGCACATTTACACATGCGCAGAGCCCAATGGACCCTGAGGTCACAGTGACACCCGGCCACTCAGAGCCTCTAGGATTGCATCCGAGTCACCCAGTCTCTCCAGGATTCATTATCCTGGTGGCAGGACTTTCAAATCTGGATCAGGAGATCTCTTTTTGAAATCTTCCTACTCAAATTGTTCTAACCACGGGTGCATCCACCCAGGGATAGGGAGCTCATGTAGATGAGCTCAGCATCCAGGGTCTCTGGTCCACTCAGGAACGCTCTTGTCAGATCAACTTCCTAGAGATTCAGGTATGCACTATAGGCTTTCAGAGATCAGCTGTCCAACAAAGTTGTCCTGATCCAAACCTACAATGAAGTAGCCATGTGGTATGTCGTCAAGCAGAGGGAGGCACGGGATCGTACCTCCTGTGTCAGGAAGTGGTCTTGATTTAGTCATGGGTCCTGTCCCACGGGATGGTGCTCCTGGCCATGTACCTGGCCGGGATAGAGAATGTGGTAGCAGACAGGCTGAATTGAGCCTTCAGACCCAAAGAGTGGTTCCTGAACCAGGGAATAGTGAATTGGATATTCTCCCTCTGAGGGAGCCTGGAAATAGATCTGTTCACGTTCCCCTGCAACAGGAAGGTGCCTCATTTCTGCTCCCTGTACAGGTCAGACAGAAAACCAGCCTCGGATGCCCTTGCCCGTCATTGGAGCAAGAGTCTTCTGTATGCATATCCTCCAATTCCCTTAGTGGCAAAGACTCTCTTGAAGTTTCATGAGAACAGGGGAACTATGATCCTCATAGCCCCTCATTGGCCGAGACAGGTTTGATTTCCACTCCTATGAGAATTGTCCATCTGGAGACTGATCAGTCTGGGGACTTTCCTAGTTCTCATCATGCAAGATCAAGATTGGCTGCGGCATCCCAAACTCCAGGCCCTGTTGCTCACAGCCTGGAAGTTGAGAGGTTAATCCTGCAACTGCTTGATCTTTCAGAGTATGTATCTCGGGTCCTGGTGACTTCTAGAAAGCCTTCCACTAGAAGGTCCTATGGACTGAAGTGGAGGAGGTTTTCTATGTGGTGTGAGCAGAAGGCCCTGGATCGGTTCTCCTGTCCGATACAACAACTGCTTGACTACCTTCTATACCTATCCGAAGCTGGCTTAAAAACCAATTCTGTTAGAGTCCATCTCAGTGCAGTTGGTGCACACCAACAAGGTGTGGATGGTACTCCCATCTCTGTACAGCCTATAGTTGTATGTTTCATGCGGGGCTGCTTCAATTGAAGCCTCCCCTAAGGCTTCCCACTGTGTCTTGGGACCTCAAAGTGGTGTTAGCTCAGCTAATGAAGGCTCTTTTTGAGCCACTGTGCACCTGTGACCTAAAGTACCTGACCTGGAAGGTCATATTTTTGGTGGTGGTCACTTCAATGCATAGTCAGTGAGCTCCAGGCCTTAGTGACTTATCCACCTTATACTAAGTTTTATCATGACAGGGTGGTCTTGCATATGTACCCTGCCTAAGGTGGTCAAGGACTTCCATCTTAGCCAGTCTATTGTCCTGCCAATATTCTTTCCTTGGCCCCATTCGCACCAAGATGAATGAGCACTGCACAGTTTGGAGTGCAAACGAGCTTTAGCAGTCCGAAGCCCATAGACAGTCCACAGAATTTCTTATTTATTTTGATAAGAATTGGTTGGGCATTGCCAAACAGACACTATCCAGTTGGCTAGCTGATTGCATCTCCTTCTGTTATGCCCAGGTGGAACTGCATCTTGGTGATCATGTCAAGGCTCATTCTGTGAGAGCCATGACATGGCTAGAGATTCATCCATGTGTGAGGACTATCATCCTGCTTGTCCTCGGAGAAAGCAGAGTTGCTTACCTGTAACAGGTGTTCTCAGAGGACAACAGGATGTTGGTCATCACGAAACCCACCCGCCACCCTGTAGAGTTGGATTTCTCCTATTTTTTATTTTAATTATAATTCTGTTACAAGACTGGAGAGGGACCCCGTATGGAGGCGTGGTATAGGGCATGATGGACATGCTCAGTGTGCCTAGTCAAAGTTCTAGAAACTTTGACATAAGTTTTCCACATTGGGGTTCCATCTGGTGATGTCACCCATGTGTGAGGACTAACATCCTGCTGTCCTCAGAGAACACCTGTTACAGGTAAGCAACTCTGCTTTCTGATTGTCAGACTCACTGTGCTTCAAGTCTCTCTAGTGTTCTCTTGCATAGGGGGGGGAATCTTGTATTATCACTCCTTATTCTGCCCACAGCCCATGGCTTGAGGTTGCTCCATTATAAAGCAGACTGAGAGGGTTGGTAATGAGGGTGTGGCAGCTTCTGTTGGACTCATCTCTCTCCCTCCTTTCTTTTGTTTTTTTTCCAGACTTCCGCCATGGGTTCTGCTTCACGGAGGTGCTACAGACCATGTGCCAGCTGTCGTCCACCAACCGTAACCTGGTCACCAAGTCCGAGTGCTGCTGCAACAGTGGGCGTGGCTGGGGGAACCAGTGCGAGCTCTGCCCGCTGCCAGGAACAGGTCCCTACAAGAAGATGTGCCCTCATGGACCCGGGTACACTACGGACGGCCGAGGTGAGAAGCCACAGGACGTGGCTTTAATGGTCCTCTTGCAGGGAAATGCAGGAGAGGTTTAGGCTTGAATCAAACTGTAAACATGAGGTGGGAGGCAGCGCCTCATGAGTCCATATTAGCCTTGGACCTCTGCTGACTGTCAGGCTTAGGTGGCTTTTGTTTCTGGAGTTTTAGTTGCAGCCAGCCACTCGTGTAAGGAGCAGGCTATCAGGCTGCTGCCCATGCAGAAAGCAGAATCTGATCTTCTGTTCTAAGGAGGTGGTAGGAAAGCTTTCCGCATGTCTGCCTAGAGGAAAGGGTCATCCCCTCAGATAATAAGGAGGTTCCTTGCTATAGGCTCTTAATGAAACTTATTCCATGAAATTCTGTTAAGAGGCTATTGACAAAGTGCCAAACCTATTCTCCATCAACAAGCAGAATAATCAGCCACATGAGTGGGTGACATTGTCCGATAGCACCTGTAACGATCCTGGCTGCTGTGCGATCCTCCTGCCTGCAGGGGCCCTCAGTGGGTTGCAGTCTGAGCTGCTCAGGCTTGCCTTGAAGATACATGAGGAAGCCTTGCCAAATCATAAAAGCTTGATTCACAGATCCCTGCCTCATTCATCATTGAGTCTCCATTACTCACTGCTGTGGACTCTTGAGCGCTTTACCTTGACTCGTCTAGATTCCTGTTCTTTCTGTTCCTTTTACCAGCCTGATCTTTGCCTCTGTTCCTGTGGGCCTTCCAGTGGTCCTACTGCCCATACCTGGGAACTCTCCGGATTTGGCCTGGAGACTCCGGAATTCTAAAAGAATTACCGGGTCTCCGGGCAGGGGCGGATTGGCCTATTGGGGGATCGGGCATCCCCCGGTGGGCCAGTCACGCTAGTCACGAGGTCTGCCGAGCGCGGCCGTGACAGAGCCGCGCTCGGCAGACCACGTGGTATCTTCTGGGCGGTGAATCCCCGGGCCAGTCTTCATCAGGAATCCGCCGCTGTCTTCGGGCCAATACTGGAAATCTACGAGTGCTGCAGCAAAACCAATCTGCTTGGACCCGGAAAGAAGAAAGGAACATCATTTTGTGCGGCTGAAAAAGGAGGAACTCAACAGTGTTTTCTACCATCTCTGGACCTTTTTAACTCTTAACTTCGCTTCCTCGTGACACCACCTGCTCCTGCACAGCCTGTTTCCTTTATCCAGCCACTTGCCCGCCCCATCCTGTTTGCCTTGGCCAATCGACATTGCGATTTCCTGCCCGTGCATCAAACGAGAAGTAAGAAACAGGCAGCGTCCACTTCCGCAGCACAGGAGGAGAAGGAAGAGGCTGCTGCTGCTCCAGGAGCCCAAGTTAGAGTCTGCTGTTGCTAGTGTGTTTTGAAAGGGGGGGGGGGGAGAGAGAGAATGAGCAGGTCTGTGAGAGTGAGTGAGTATTTGTGTAGGAAGAAGAGATCTGAGAGTGTATGTAGGTGAGTAGGAGAGAACTGAGAGAAAGTGAGTGGGCATTTGTGTGTGGAAGAGGGAGAGACGTGAGTGAGTGTGTGTTGGTGGGAGAATGGCAGAAGTAAAGGTGTAAATGGATATGTGAGAATGTGAGAGAATGAGCAGTGAAAGTAAGTGTGAACACGCAAGAGTGTTTATGAGAGCAAATCCGGTCCCACTGTGCAGTTGCCCTTCTCCCATTCCCCCCCCCCCACCCTCCCCCGCTAATCCATGGTAATCTCAGGGTGACTGGAAGTCAGAAGTTCCCAGGTATGCTTCTGCCTAATCCTTGCCCTTGTTTCTTGTGTGGCCTCCCAATGCCCTCTTGCCTGTTTTCTGTTTTGTTTATCTGGTCCCTGCCTTGCCTTCTGTTTCTGTTCTGTCCTGCCCTGGTCTTGCCTGATGCCTGTTTTGCCTTGTACCCTTTCTCTCTGTTTTGTTCCTATCCTGCTTGCTTGGCCCTAGTCCTGGCCTTGGTGTCTTGTTCGTCCTGGGCCTGTTTTGCCTTGTGCTTTCTTCTAGTTCCTGCCTCCTCGTCTTCCCTGGTTCCTGCCTGCCCTGCTTTTTCTCTGTCTTCAAATGACTTCTCATTGCTGACTTGGCCTGGCCTGTGACATTGCTTCGCTTGTTGCCTGCCCTGACCTCAGCCTGCTTCGTCCCTTCTTGAACCCCTGCCCCACGGGGTCCTGCCGGCCACCGGAACCTGCGGGCTCAAATTAAGGACGAGGTGGCCGGTCAGACAGAAGACCCTGCACTGCTCCTGCCTGGGGATTACCTTTAACTGGCCTGCATGGCACTGAGCACCAAATGTGGGATGCATCTAGCAAAGCTCAAAAAAAAGCCTAGAAGACATTTCTCAGTCTGTTTTTGTCTGTTCATCTGTGCTGGTTAGCGAAATCATCACCTATCTTCTTTTTCTTCATTGTTTTCTCTGTCCTGGCAAAATATTTTACATTCAACTTCATGAACCTCTTCGATCATCCCACCTAAATTTCTTAATCGGGGGTCCTGGGACTTCATAAGCCTTTTTTTCTTTTTTTGATGTCAGCGCCTACTGTAGTGGTTTGTGGGTTTGTGGACCCTTGGCCCGAGGTGATAGTTGTTACCACTTGTGGGGAGGAGCCCCACAGGTCCACACCGCCGGGAGGCGGTCTGGCACAGCAGGGAGCTCTGGGTGAAATACTGGAGAGGTCCCAAGGAGCGGGGTAATAGACTCAGCAAGGAGGGACCCCACAGTAAGTAGTCAGGCTGGAGATAAGTACCTGGGCAGAGACCTCCGAAGGGGATGGCGCTAGGCAGGCCCGTGGAGCGGGAAGCATGAGACAGGATGCGCAGGAGGTATTCCAGAGAGGCAACCTTGAGGGGGCGGAGCTGCGCAGCGAAGGAGGTACTGATGCAATGATGAAGGCCAACCCGCGGAGCAGGGAAGCCCGAGTCAGATCTCCAGATGATGACGTGGACCAGCCCGAGGAGCGGGAGGTACCAGCAGTGACCGGTGGTAGAATCAAGGGAACTTCCCCGAGTAACAGGGAAGCACCGACAGTCCCAAGTGTAGACGTAGGCACTACCCTGAGGAGCGGGGAAGCACGGACAGTTTCTGTATAGAACTTAGGCACTGCCCCGAGGAGTGGGGAAGCACTGACTGTATAGAATGTAGGCACTGCCCCGAGGAGCGGGGAAGCACTGACAGTCTCTGTATAGATCGTAGGCACTGCCCCGAGGAGCGGGGAAGCACTGAGATAGAACTCCCAAGTGGTGAAGGCGTTTCCCACAGGCAGCAAGGAAGGACTTCAGGGGGGGCACAAGGCCAGCCCAAGGAGCGGAGTAAGCCAGGAGACCAAGTCCCCATAGAGCGTATACACTGGCCCCCAAGGAGCGGGTACCAGGCAGGGTCCAGAGTCCCAAGAAGGTCCAGTAGCGTCACCACAGGATCACGGAGACAGGAGCTCAAAGAGAAGTAATGGAACTCATTGCCAAGTCGGCTAGCTGAGAGCGAAGGTGGAGCTTAAGAACCCTGATCCAATGATATCATCAATCAAGGACGCTCCCGAGGTTCCCACCGAAGAGGCTTCAAAAGAAGGCCCGGTGGCGCACGCACGCACCTAGGAAGGCCCAGAGTTGGCGTGGATGGCGGTGGCGCTCGACCGCCATGAGGAGCCAAGGGGAACCCGGCGGCAGAGACTAGCCCGCGCCGTGAGCAGGCCCAGAGAGGGAAACAGGACGGTGCAGAACATGAGTAGACGCGGTCGCAGCTGTCTGCGACCGATGGTCATAACACCTACTGGTCTGGAGTTTTTCATCTTTATTGAGGCTTTGGCTGCTTTGTGTCAGACTTTTTTTGCTGCAAAAATGTAGTTTTGTTTTGCTTCGCCTGTTTTTCTTACAATGTCAGAGAAGCAGGCCAGCTTCTTCAAGTGGTACCCCTCATGCAGTTAGAAGATGTCCAAAACAAACAATCACAGGATCTGTAAATGTTTGGGGAAGGAGCAAGATATCTCTAGCTGTGCAAAGATGTAACCTAGGGCCATCAAGCTAAGCTAATAGACATCTTCACGACAACCTCAAAGTCCAATGCAGCACTATCTGCACCGAAGGTACTGTCCACTGGTGGTCATTCAGAGCCAAGGGGTGATTAGCCTACTCGAAGCTAAGACCCAAGAAGAGTTCCAGTTACAGGGAGTCATCCTGCTTTTTCCAGTCAACAAAGGAAAAGGATTCCTTGAAGGGATACATAGAAACATAGAAATGATGGCAGAAAAAGACCAATCGGCCCATCTAGTCTGCCCAGCAAGCTTCCACACTTATTTTCCCATAATTATCTGTTTCACCAACCACCAACTTCAGGGCTCTTATTGGTAACTGTTTGATTCAAATTTCCTGCCATCCCCTGTCATAGATGAGGAGAGTAATGTTGGAGTTGCATCAAAGGTGAGCATAAGGCTTATGGTTAAGGGTTGTAACCGCTGCATCAAGCAAGTTACCCCGATGCTTGTTTACCCAGATTGCACAGATCAATGCCTTGTTGGATGATGTCTGAATGTAAATCCTGTTTTCCAGCGCTATCTTTGCCCTCACTATGTCATAGGGGCGATGTCGGCCCCTATGACATAGTGAGGGCAAAGGTAGCGCCGGCGCCATTTTGAATACTGGCAATACGGCCGGAGTGCAGGAGGTCGCTCCCGGACCCCTGCTGGACTTTTGGCAAGTCTTGTGGGGGTCAGGAGGCCCCCCCAAGCTGGCCAAAAGTCCCTGGGGGTCCAGCGGGGGTCCGGGAGCGATCTTCTGCCCTCCGGCCGTATTGCCAGTATTCAAAATGGCGCCGGCGCTACCTTTGCCCTGTCACATGGTAAGGGCAAAGGGCCATCGGCGCCATTTTTTTAGCGCAGCTGATAGCGTGGGAAGGGGAGATCGGTCCCGCGGCCCCCCTGGACCACCAGGTATGTGTAAAACGTTTTGGGGGGGGGGTCGGGAGAGTGGGGGAGGCTAAGGGGGTAATTTTAAAGGGTCGGGTGGGGTTTTTTTTATCAGCGCGGGCTTCATTAGTGATGTGAATTGGAATCGTTTCCGATTCCAATTCACATCTCGTAACGATCAGATTCCCCCCCCCCCCCCCCCCCAGCCGAACCCGATCGTTAAAATGATCGGGCACATGATTCACATCCCTAGTCTTCACCACTTCCTCCAGAAGGGCATTCCAGGCATCCACCACTCTCTCCGTGAAGAAATACATTGGTTCTGAGTCTTCTCACTGGGGCTTCAAATTGTGACCCCTAGTTCTACTGATTTTTTTCCATTGTAAAAGGTTTGTTGTTGACCATGAATCATTAAAACCTTTCAAGTATCTGAAAGTCTTTTTATATATCACCTCTGCCCCTCCTCTCCTCCAGGGTATACATATTTAGGTTCTTTAATCTCTCCTCATAAGTCATTTTATGAAGACCATCCACCTTTTTGGCCACCCTTCTCTGGACCGCCTCCATCCTGTCTCTGTCATGCAACGGCACCAAAGCAAAAGCATTGGTCCTTCCTCACCCTTCTCCTGCCCAGTGCCCACAGCTGAAAGCATGGAGATCATGGCAGCAGCCCTACTTACTCCAATCAGAAGCTGTTCAAAATAGCAATCAGGTGTGTCACCCCAAACCATGACTGCTAGAAACTAGGGTGGTACAGAAGATGGAGAACTAACCTCCCACTCTTGTAATGTGCCGCAATTGCAGCCACCATTCCTCACTTGGAGTCCCCTTACCTCCCTGGCACACTGATATAAATCTCACATCTCTGCAGCACCGATGGATGATATCCTCTTTCTGGGCTACTTAAACCCCCAAGTATTGCAAGACAATGCCTCAGCAACAGGTGCTCCTGCATTGCAGTGTGTTGCTACTTGTCTCTGTGCCTTTTGCCTTGTCTTGCCTCCTTGTTGCTGTTGTCTTGCCTGCCTTACCTCATTGTTGCCTCCCTGCATTACCTCGTTATCTTACCTTGCCCTGCCTCTCTGTTACCTTGCCCTAGCCGCCTTGCCTGTGTCCTGGTCCCTTGTGCTCTGTCTTGATTCTGACCCATGTGCTCTATCCTGGTTCTCACCCCGGCTACGGATACTGACTATTCTTCAGGACTACTGTCTGCCTTGATCCCAGCTTGGATCTCAACCTGCCTTCTTGTGCCTGCCTCAACCTTGGCCTGGATCCGGATACCATTGCTCGCTAACAGCCCTGCCCTCTGCCTGAGATTTGACTTTGTCTGACCTAAGCCCTAAGCCCTGCCGGCTTCTGGAACCCAAGGGCTCAACCTGTGAGGAATGGGGCTAATATAGGTGAAGCCCCAGCTCTAGTACTAGTGAGAGCGAGTGCACCTGCTGTTGGCATGGGCTTAGTATGTTCGCCTGCTAGGCTGTGTCAACCACGCCACAGTCCAAGAGCTCACATTCGTGACAGTTTGCTGAGGTCATGAGCTTGGTGGACTCGTCTCCCGCTCAGACTATCTCAGGTTGGCTAGGTCCAGCAGCAGCAAGACCAGCTTAACAATTTGACTGGCATTCTCCAAGGCCCGGCAGCCTGAATGGAATACAAGTAGGTTCGCCCATCAGCACTTGCACTGCATCTCCTCCAGCCGCTCCTGCCTGGCATCTGGGACCCATGCTGCATCTTTCATTGCTACCCAGGTATGATGGGGATCCTAGGGCCTGCCAAGGTTTTATCAATCAGTGTCAAATGCACTTTGAACTACTGGCTGCCAGTTTTCCCTCGGACCGAGCTAAGGTGACATTTATGCTCCCTTTCCTGGCAGAGCCTGGGCATCACCTCTTTGGGAATGGAACGACCCTTTGGTGGAAAATTTGGATAACTTCCTCCAAACATTTTGGCAGGTATTCAGTGAGCCTGGTCAGGCTTCATCTGTGACTATGGAGCTTCTCCATAAAAGACAGGGCATCTACTCCGCCAGCGACTATGACATCCAGTTTCACACCTTGGTCTGAAGATAGTCTTACAGCCAACATTTGGCGGGGCCTGGCAGAGCGCATCAAAGATGAGCTAGCAGGCTGGGATATGCTGCCTGCACTAGAGGACCTCATCACCTTGGCCATACAGGTGAACCTCTGCTTCCAAGAGCAAACTTGAGAGAGGGAGGCTTCTCAGCAGCAGGCTGGTGCCCTGGTTTCACTGGCCTCTGGTCCCTACCACAGACTCACCGAGGAAGAAAAGCAGAGGTGTCAGCAGCTCAACCTCTGTCTTTATTGCTCTGCTCAGAGGCACTTTGCTAGCCATTGTCCAGAGAAGGCGGGAAATGTTCGAGCCTAAGGTTGGTTGGAGAGTCAGACCTAGGTCAGCCCTCATCCTCATGCCAGTTTGCCTTACTTCCCACGATACTGAGGTACATACCGAGGCGTTCCTGGACTCAGGTGATTGTGCCAGCTTTATTGACAAGACCTTCCCACAGCAACGCTGAATAGGCCAGTTACCATATCCTCTGTTTATGGTGAACCCCTTCCTGGCTGGCTGTCCTTAGTTACCTTTCCAATCACATTTCAAACTGGATTCCTGCACAAGGAAAGCATCTCCTTCTTTGTTCTATCCAAGGCAGTCAGCCCCATCATCCTTGGCTTGCCTTCGCTGATGCTCTATAATGCATCTATAGATTGGTGGGCTCTGCAGATTGCCCACTGGGAGCCCCCCTCCAGCAACGATGCCTCCCTCGGGTTGTGCCACCAGTGCATCCATTCCAGACTCAGATCTCTGATCCTCCCGGGCCTTCCTTCTCAGTAGGCATCATTTGCCGACGTTTTTAGCAAAAAGCATCCTAAGACTCTGCCACCCCACAGGGCTTACAACAGCCCATCGACCTGCTTCTGCATAAGATGCCCCCCTAGGGCCAGAATCTATCCACTGTCCATTCCCGAAACAGAATGTATACTTACATCCAGGAAAACTTGAAGCAGGGTTTTATCCGCCCTTCGTCTTTGTCTGCAGGGGCAGTATTCTTCTTTATTGGCAAGAAGGATGGCTTCCTCAGGCAGTGCATTGACTATAGGGACCTCAATAACATAACCTGCAAGAACAGATATCCACTGCCCCTAATTACAGAACTCTTTGACTGACTGTGTGGGGCACAAATCTTTATGAAACTGGACCTCAGAGGAGCCTACATCCTCATCTGGATACATGAACGGGCATTATGAATACCAGGTAATGCCATTTGGCGTTTGTAACACATGGTCAATGAGATCTTCAAAGACCTCCTCTATTTTTTTATTTTAGTGTAGTTGGATGATATCCTCATTTTTTTTATGCCCCCTGGCCCAACATCGTGAGCAAGTGAAACAAGTGCTGCAAAAGCTCCAAAAGAATCACTTATATGCCAAACTCAAATTGTACCTTCAAGTTGGATGAACTACTTTTCCTGGACTATATTATCTCCCATTGTGGTCTACGCATGGATCCAGAGAACGTGAAGGCTATTCAAGACTGGTCTCAGCTGGTGGGCTCAAGGATCTGCAAAGATTTCTTGGCTTCGCCAATACAACCGGTAGGTCATGCACAGATATTCCTCACTGGCTGCTCCCCTCACTGCTCTTATAAAAAGAGTACCAATACCAGAAATTGGTCCAACGACCCTATCCAAGCCTTCCATTGCCTCAAGCAGGTACTTCTCAAGGATCCCTGTCTCCAACACTCTGACCCATCTAAGCCTTTATCTTGGCATAGATGCCTCTGCCACTGGGGTAGGGGCTGTCCTTGCACAGCAAAAGGATAAAGGAAATGTCATGCGCTGCTGCTTTTCTAAAAAAAATTTTCACCTGCGGAAAAAAATTAAATCATTGGAGACAGAAAACTCCTAGAGGTGACACTGTCTCTGGAGGAGTGGCATCATCTGCTGGAGGCAACTAGACATCCACTCACAATCTTCACCAATCATAAGAACTTGCAGTACCTCAGCAAGCCCAGTGGCTAAACCTACGCCAGGCCCGATTTCCTCTGTTCTTTAACTGCTTTGACTTTGAGGTCCATTACCAACCAGCTGAGAACCAGCGGGCTAATGCCCTTTCATAGTCCTTTGAAACAAAGGTCTTCTCAGAACCGCCTTGGCACATCATCAGTCCTATAAGAATCATTTTAGCCACAACATTCCCTTTACTATCGGAGAACACGGTGGTTCCTAAACACTTCCATAAGAAGGTATTTAAATTGGCCCACAACTCCTGCTTGACAGGCCACACCAGAATAGCTAAAACCATGGAACTGCTTCTTTGCCACTACTGGTGGCCTCCAATGATACATGATATATGACGTTACATGGAGTCTTATTCCAACTGTGTCATTAACAAGAGCTCCCATGCTTGCCCTTGGGGGTTAATATAGCCATTGCTGGCCCCTGAGAAACCATGGACCCATGTGACCATGGACTTCGACACTGATCTTCCTCTAGTGGCTGTACTTCCATTTGGATTGTGGTAGATAACTCATTTTATATCCCTCACCAGACTTCCTTCAGCACCAGAACTGGTTTGCCTCTTTTTCCTACATATCTTCCGACTCCATGACTTTCTTGAACACCTTGTTTCAGATTGAGGAGTGCAATTCATAGCACGGTTCTGGAAAAGTCTGTGCAAGAAGTTTGGAATTTCTTTGGACTTCTCCGCATACCACCTACAAAGTAATGGGCAGACGGAGAGAAATAATCAAATTCTTAAGGGATTCCTGAGAGCCTCCGTAAATGAACAGCAGCATGATTGGGCAGTTCTCCTTCCCTGGGTGGAATTCTGTAATAACAACCATGCTGGGGACTCCACAGGATCATCTCCTTTTCAGATCCTGTATGGCAGGCATCCACGAGTGCTGCCTACTATACTGGCAATGGTCCCTTGCCCCCGCAGCCAATGTCATGAGCCAAGATCTTAAGGAGTTTTGGTAAAAGACTTGCCAACTCCTTACCTCAACCGCTGAAAAAAACAAGAAGCAGGAGGACAAAAGGCACCACCTGGCACCTCATCTCAAACTTGGACATTTGGTGTGGCTGAGTACCCACAATCTATGACTATGAATCTGTCTAACAACTTCTCACTGCATTTCATTGAGCCATTCCCAATCATTCGACAGATTGAAGCAGTGGCTTATCAGTTAAAACTGCCATCTATCCTCAGTGTTTTTCATGTCTCACTCCTCAAACCTCTGCTCTTGTCGTGGCCCTCATAAACTCATCCCAAACCAAGTATCCAAGTATGAATTTCAGATCCGTGACTCCAAGCGAATCTGGAATAAACTCTATTACCTCATCTCGTGGAAGGGGTTTGGCCCTGAAGACAACATTTGTGAACCTGCTTCCAATATTCAAACCCTCTAACTTACTAGGCAATTCCATTGACACTTTCCCCAGAAGCCTAAGCCAAGAGGCCTAGGGAGGGGGACTTAGAAGGGTGGGTACTGTATCGTGCTGCTGTTGCGGCCACCATGCCATGCTCAGCATTCTCTTACCTCCCCGATGCCATGCTGCCTTCACCACTGCTGGCTTCCCGACCTTTCTTAGGCACACGTTGATATGGGTCCTACAGCAGGAAACCTCTCTGCAGTGCCGATGGATGACATCATCTATCTGGGATACTTAAACACTCACTGTAATGCAAGCCGATGCTTCAGCAACAGGTCCCTCCTACATTGCAGTGCATGTTGCTACTTTTATCAGTACCTTTTGCCTTGTCTTTCTTCCTTGCTGTTGTCTTACCTGCCTTGTCTCATTGTTGCCTTCCTGCCTTGCCTTGTTATCTTGCTTTGTGCTGCCTCTCTGTTACCTTGCCCTGTCCACCCTGTCTATCATGGTCTCCTGTGCCCTGTATTGTCTTTTCCGTCCGTCCATCTCTGTCAGATTCCTGGTTCTGACCCCTCCTACAGATACTGACTACTCTTCTGGATTGCCACATGCCCTGACACCAGCTTGGACCTTGAACTGCCTTTTCGCTGCTTGCCCTGACCTTGGCCTGGACCCAGATACTGACTTCTCGCTGCCTGCCCCGGATACTGACTTCTCACTGCTTTCCCAACCTTGGCCTGGATCAGGATACTGACTTCTCACTGCCTGCCTTGACCTTGGCCTGAACCCAGATACCATTGCTTGCTGTTAGCCTTGACCTCTGCATGAGACTTGACTTCATCTGACCACTCTCGCCCAAGCCCTCCCATCCCCTGGAGCCTAAGGGATCAACCTGCGGGGAACGGGGCTGGTCTGGGTGAAGCCCCAGCTCCAGTCCTAGTAAGAGCAAGTCCACCCGGTGTAGGCATGGGCCTAGTAAGTTCAGCTACTAGGCTACATCAACTACGCCATAGCCCAAGGGCTCACATTCATGACAACTGTTTTTTGGCATCTCAGTGCTGGGCTGGATGGAATGTGGATATTCTTATGTTACTCACAATACAGATCCCTGGGTCTGAATGATCTTATTTTCAGCCGTAAAGGTCTGTGGCTGAACATTAGCTGAGATCTTGGCGGTTAAACTTAGCTGCCAAGATTTAGAGTGGTGAAACTTAGGCCTGGATTTTCTAAGGTCGCAGACCTTAGAGAATCCGGCGGTAACGGGGGGCTGAGGGGGCGAAGCGGGGGGCGGGCCTGCGAAAGCCGGCAGCGATTGCACCTCCGCGGTGCAATCGCTGCCGGATTTTGCACCCAATAGCGCCATCGTAAAAGATGGTGCTATTGGCCGCATCCGCCCCGACGACGCCCCCCGACTCCTCCTCTTCCAGGGCCGACTCCGTCCCGATCTAGGTATCGCACGCGAAAAGGGACTTTTCACGTGTGATACGCTACGAAAATGACCCCCTCAGTCACTTAGCACTGAAAATCATCAGCACTAAGGGCCTGATTTTCAGGAGGATTTATGTGCAGAAACCTCACTTTCTGTGCGGAATTTGCTGTTTAAAAATCAAGTGGGAGTTCATGCGCAATGTCACATGCATAGTAAGTAGGTGTCCCAGAGGGCAGAGTTGAGGCAGGAAAAGGATTTTCTTGCATACTGTCAATTTTCAAACGTATTTGTTTAAATCTCCATACAGAGTTACAGTTGCTCTTCCACAGGTGTAACTCTGTGCATCTAGGCCATACTGGTTTCTGCGCACACCCACAAGTTTTCCAAGCAGATTGATCTATTTTGAAAATTCGGGCTAAGGTCTGCGGGCAAAAGGTACTCGCAGACATTAGCTCTGCACAGGCTATTAAAAATAGCCCTTTAAATGTTAAAATCCTCTTCCCACCCTCAAGAACACTTTTGGAACTCTTTATATGAACGAGGGATTCCCACGTGTAAAATGGATTTTTGAAAATTATCTCAAAGGCCAGAAGCATGGTTGGACGAGCATTTTGGACGCACTGGAATAACTCCTGATGCAATATTGGGATTAGCGCGTTCAAAATGTGCGTCCAAACCAGCGCGTAGCAAGTAGTGCTGAGCGCGTGTAAATGCCATGTGGATGAGGTTATTAGCCTCCCGATGCAAAAAAATCACTGTGCGTCAGACGTGCACGTTTTAACCCGCAAAAAAATTAACTCCTGTCCCGGAGCTGGCGTTGAGTCATGACAAAACCAAAAGAATACTGCTTTTCTGTGGTTCCTCCGACTTTATATTGCTGCAGTACCTATACTAAGTAGGAGGAACCACAGAGAGTAGCGCCATGAAAAACAGAAAAAAGTCTTGATGGTGGTCAGGTTAGGAAAACGGACGCTCGTAACTTGAGCGTTCGTTTTCCTAACCCGGCCCCATCTCCTGGGCGCCCGATGGCAAGGACGCACCAGGGGTAAGCACAATTTATCCCTAGCACGTCCTTTTTTTTAGCGCGGCATCTCGTTAACGTATCGCGTCGGGCGCCCAGAAGAGGTGGTTGGACGTGCATTAGGAAACTGGGTCACTCAAACAGGTGCCCTTTTTCTACGCGCTTTTATTGCGTTGGCCCCCAGGGTGGGGAGGGGCAGGGTTTGTAAGTGTAAACGTTTGTGGGGACGCAATTTCACGTGGTACTTGAAAGAGGTTTTCCGGGGGGGGATTTGGGGGGGCGGGTGTGGAAACCATTTACCTGCACACTTTTGATTTTCGAAGGCACGTGCGTGTACTCACGTGCGAACATTTACACTGGCTCCCAAACAGATGGTAATGTGTGCACGTCCATCACGCAGGGCTCTGCGACCATTCGCTGCGTTTCCCAAGGGACGTATGCACCTATGCCCGCTTTGGAAATCGGGGGCTGAAATCTGCATGCAGACTTCAGCCCTACACAGGCTGCTGTTAAACTGCCCTCCATGAGCGACTACATTTGGCCACATGAATATAGGGCACACACTTGGGTACGGGGTGAGACCCTCGGGTGCTCAGTGCAATGTGCGTGGCGGAGGACACGAGAAGTAGTTAACTGAGCTGCTCGTTTTTTTTTTTTTGTTTCAGACATCGACGAGTGTAGGGTGCTGCCAAATCTGTGTCAGAACGGACAGTGCATCAACACCGTCAGCTCCTTCCGGTGTCACTGCAAGCCGGGGTACACCACGGATATCACAGCGACCTCCTGTGTGGGTGAGTGTGGTAATGAGAGAGAAGGTAGATGAGGATCACGTGGCCTGCTGGGGGTGCCCTCCCTTATGGGCAGTCATTACCACTGCTCCCTCTTCTGACATATGAGCCCTGGAGATGAGATGAGAAAAAGAAGCAGGGATAGAGAAGCAGAGGGATGAACCTGACCCCTCTGTGACCCTCATTTTGACCCTTTCCCGCTCCAGTCAGCTGTCAAAGCAGCTTCCTGCTTCAGATCCTACCGTCACAGGCAAATTAGTGGGCTCAGTGTTTTGAGCAGTTGAACCTTGTGCATTAATGGCTGATTTTCAAAACCATTTATGTGCATAAAACATGGTTTTATGTACATAAATGGCTGTTATATTATATTATAGCCCGTGGCTCAGTTTGCATAATGGTAGGTGCGCCACCCGATTTCATACATACTTGTATGCGAACTGGGGTGATGTGCTCGCCGAGGACAAGCAGGATGGCAGTCCTCACACATGCTAAAGCTTTACAATCTTTCAAATCGAAGTTCTGTGCCGGGCTTCATCAGATGATGTTACCCATGTGTGAGGACTGACATCCTGGTGTCCATCAGAGAACACCTTTTAGAGGTAAGAACATAAGCTTTGATATTCACCAGGGAGGGAATACTGATGGTGCCAGTTCCCTTCCCTTCACCCTCCCCCCCGAGCCTCCTGTCCACCTTCAGGGAAGTGTTTTCTTCTCCTTTGTTTAAAGTTTTAAACTTAAAAAAAAAAAGAAGAGTAGAAGTTCCTTTCTTTTTTGTTCTTTATTGCTATCTTCGCCGTTTGGGCAGCGGGGCAGTCCGAGGCAGACCGGTGGCTGCTCGGGGTTCCTTGCAGGCGTTTCTCCCGGCGACGGCATGTCTTCCGCGAGATCGACCCAACTGAGGCCATGTTGTGCGGCACTCAATATACTTCTTGTGGTGAACGTGCAGAACGGGCTTTGCTCCTGCTGCCTCTCCAGGGGAGAGGGCAGCTGAGGAACCACAGGAGGAGCATCTGACAGGCATTGGCCTAAGAGCACAGGGGATGCTGATTCGGCTGGCAACCCCTTTCCGATTTCAGCAGGAATGGCAGCCATTTTGGCCTCTCTTCTGTCAGCAGCTGAGAGAGCAGGAGGAGCTGGAGCTCTTTCTCCACCACTCGCCCCAGTTGATGGAAGACCTGCAGAGGCCTGGGGTCTTGGGGAACCTCTGTCTGGGGAAGAGGAGGACCTTTTAGGACAGGATCCTGAGGACCCAGCATACTTTTCTACAGATTTTGTGCTGCTTCTACACAGAGCATATCTTGCTAGGAGGGCTGCAGGCCGCTGCCTCTCCAGGCTTGAGGACCCACAGGCCAAGCAGGCCAGACGTACATGGGCAAGGGAGTCGACCAGGGTTTAGCGAGTCTTGAGTCATACTGTGCTGTTGGGGGAGGCGGACGAGACTTCGGAGGGGTCAGAAGTTGAGGTGTCTCCGGCAGTGGATCCTCCAGACATGGGTTTGTCCCTGGACCATCAGATCTTGATGAAAGGCAGAGCCAGGCTCCAACCATGGACGGGGACGATCGGAAAGTCATTCGTCTGTTTCAGAGAGAAGAATTGTGGCCCCTGATTCCACATGTCCTCAAGCAGCTGGGAATTAAGGAGCTGAGTGAGGAATCTGATCATGAAGAGGTGGACCCGGTCATGGAGGGCTTGAGAGGTCTGGTGATATTGTAAATCTGTTTGGAAAGCTCTGTGTTAGAGCTGGGAGTTAACAATCTGTTCAGCTTCGCTATCTGATGGGAGGAGCAATCAGATAAAAGTTAGCAATCTGTTATTATTGGCTCCTATGAAGGAGGAGTCGGCAATCTTGTAGTGTCTCAGATATCGTCTTGCTAAGGAGTAGCAATCTGTATTGAATCTGAATAATTGTGAGTGGATCCCTGGGCCGGTGGCAGATGACCACGCCCCGGGAGGATATCCTGAGAGGGACCACTGGCTAGGCTTGAATATGGAGACAGACACACATTAGTTCTTTTATTAAACAGGTTTTTGAAACCACCAGAGGTGGCAGTGGTGAGCTGATATGCCCGGTAGGGCTGTAGTCCCTCAGGTACTGGAACAGCAATCCCAAGATGGCTGAGCTGTTGAGAAACTGTAGAAAGTGAGTAGGCAGAGTTCATTAATAGAACTAGATGACAAAACTCACGTAAGGTCTCAAGGAAGCTCAGGAGCTGGAAAGGTTTAGGCCCTCGAGGAGCGAGTACCTGGTTCCAGGGAAAGCTCTGAGAGAGCGATGGTAACTCACAATTGTTTGTAGTAGTGATAGCTTCCAGGCAGTAGAAAATCTTCAGAGTGTCCAGGAACATGGGCCCTCGAGGAGCGAGTACCGGTTCCTATCTGTAATCTGAAAGTAAAGAAAAGAGCGAGGCCCCCGAGGAGCGGGTACCTCTGGTAAGTCCGAGGATGCAGAGTAGCTTGGGAAGCGTAGCCAAAGCAATTCCCCCTTGCTAACTCAGTTTATTAGCGTTTTCAAAGACCTTTAAATATTGGAAGCGGATGACGTCATCTCAGGGGGACGCCCCTGAGGTTCGCGCTCTTGCTGGCAATTCAATCAAAGCGCACGCGCGCCCTAAGTCTTCAGGCAACATGGCGGATCTGCAACGTCGAGCCGGTCCGGGGACATCGGAGGGAGATAGCCATGGAGACGCCGCGGCAGCCAGCTTTCCATCAGACCTGGAGGGAGTCGCCACAGAGGTAAAGAGGGCAGAGTGAGGGCGTCGAGCAGCGACGGTCGCAACAAGTGAAGGCCTTTCTATTGAAGAAACTGGTGCTCTGGGATTGGGAAACTGAAGGTTGGCAGAGCTATGGCTAAGTTGTATTGTTGCCGGAGGACACTTTAGCTTTGTTGTGGATATCAAAGGTGGATGTTTCAGTGTCTGACAGCCGACTACTCCTGTGGCCGGGTCTGCTGTGCTTAAGGATATGCAGTTAGGAGCTTTACTCTTCAAGGGGAAGCTGCTGTTCGGGGAGGACTTAGAAGAGTTAGTGAAGCAACTGGGTGAGAATAAGACGCATAAGCTGCCGGAGGATAAAGCAAAGGGTGGCAAAAGTACCTACTCTTCAAGGCCTTGCTTCTGGATGAATTGGCGTTTTTAGAAGAATTGGGCTTTGGAAGGAGCCCAGAGACAAGGATCTGGCAGGCAGCAGTTTTGGGGCCAGTCATTTCGAGGCTGAAAACTGAACAGGGATGGTTCAGGCCAGAGGCCATTGGAATCCAAGTCCGCACAATGTAGCGAGGCTGGCCCATGCCTTGGTGCCAGCTGTAGGGGGTCGGTTAACTCTTTTCTAAGAAGGGTTGGCCAAGATTACGACAGATCAGTGGGTTCTAAGTGTGATAAGACACAGTTACACTTTAGAATTTGCTCGCCTGCTAAAGGACCTGTTTATGGTCTCTCCTTGTGCCTATGCAAGCAAGCGAAGGGTGGTTCGGGAGACCATTGACTGGTTGCTGGGAGCCATCATACCCATGCTCCTGGGGAAGCAGAGAATGGGAAGGTACTCCATTTATTTTGTGGTCCCAAAAAAGGAAGGGACTTTCTGCCCGGCCTTGGATCTGGAAAGGGTGAATGCAACCCTCAGTGTCCCTTGTTTTTATATAGAGACCTTATGCTCAGTAATAGCCACCGTGCGCAAAGGAGAGTTTCTGGCCTCTCTGGATTTGACCGAGGCTTACTTGCATATAGCAATCCAGCTGGATCATCAGAGATTTCTCTGGTTCATGGTTCTCGGGTCACATTTCCAGTTTTGCGCTCTGCCCTTCAGTCTGGCAGTGGCCCTGAGAACCTTCACCAAGGTGATGGTCATGGTGGAAACAGCTCTCAGGAAGCAGGGCATTCTGATTCACCCCTATCTCAACAATTGGCTAATTTGAGCAAAGTTGGAGGCCCTGTGCATTCAGGCAGTGACAGTGGTGCTGTAGCATTTAAGATTCCTGGGGTGGGTTGTGAAACTGTTGAAAAATCATTTGATCCTGTCTCAGGTGTTGGAGTTTCTGGGAGCACATTTTGACACCAGAATAGGGAGAGTGTTTCTCACCAAGGAGCGTAACAGCAGGCTGCAGAGTCAGGTTTGCAGCTTGTTAGAGGCGGCTGTTCCCAGAGTCTGGGATTACCTGCAGGTACTTGGTTCCATGGCTTCCACGTTGGATTTGGTCTCTTGGGCATTTGCTCATTTGAGTCCATAGAAGGGCGCATTGTTTTCCCGATGGGATCCATTGCCAGAACAGTTTCATCTGCAATTGCCTCTTCTGGAAGTAGCCAGGTCAAGTCTCTCCTTAATGTCTGCACTTACCATTTCTACAAACGAATTAACAGAAATAGCACTCTTCATCGCCCACAAATAATGGATGAATTAAATGTAAGTAGGCAGCCCATGGAGGGTTGTGGATTTGCCTGTCTTCCTTAGAGGAAAGGAAATTAACAGGTAAGTAGTAATTTCTCCTTCTTCTGCATTCAGACAGGCCAATCCACACCACTGAGATGTACCAAAGCTACTTCCAAAAAGAGTGGGAGGCTGCCCACGTCCCGTCATCACCGCACGCGCGAAAGCACATCAGTACCCCAGATTGTAAAAAGTCATGGCTCGTTTTGATTGTCTCTGAATCCAAATTCCTCTTTCCTTCACCCCCAAACCCCTCCTTTGAAGCAGAAAGTGATGTTGCAGTTGCATAAAAGCATCAAGTGCTTTATTTGTTCAGCGTAGTAATCCCATGCCTTCTGTTAAGGGTGGTAACTGCTGCTCTGTGCTGGTTACCCCCATGCTTATCAGTTCCCCAGACAATAAGAGTTGGGGCCCTCATGGGTTGCTGTCCAAATCCAATCCCTCTTTTCCCCTGCCGTTAAAGCAGAGAGCAATGTTGGAGTTGCATCAGAAGTATCAAGACTTGTTAGTTAAGGGTAGTGA
Organism: Rhinatrema bivittatum; assembly: GCF_901001135.1. Lineage (NCBI taxonomy): Eukaryota > Metazoa > Chordata > Amphibia > Gymnophiona > Rhinatrematidae > Rhinatrema > Rhinatrema bivittatum. Next base: position 153,395 of record NW_021820356.1, read on the forward strand.
CCGCTGCACCAGCAAGTTAGCCCTTTTGTCTGCATATCAGTATCTCAGACCATGGAAGTCAGGGCTGTCGGTTGTCATCTGAGTCCAATTTGTCTTTTCACGGAGGACAAGCAGGATGGTAGCCTCACACATGGGTGACATATCAGATGGAGCCCAACATGGAAAACTTGTGTCACAGTTTCTAGTAACTTTGACTAGGCACATTGAGCATGCCCAGCATGCCCTATACCATGCGTCCATAAGAACATAAGAAATTGCCATGCTGGGACAGACCAAGGGTCCATCAAGCCCAGCATCCTGTTTCCAACAGAGGCCAAAAACCAGGCCACAAGAACCTGGCAAGTGGGGTCCCTCTTCAGTCTCTTTTTCTGTGGAGCTGTGAGCCTCACGGTTTGCTTGAGCTCTACAAATTTTGGTTTTTTGCCTCTTGGAAAAGTTTGATTTTGCGGTTTTTTGCTTTTTCCTTCAGTTCATCGCTGGGTCCCTCTCGGTGCCTCCCCATAGTGCCCCAGTCAGGGTTTTCGGCATTCGGGTTAGTTTCCTTTCGTGGTCAGTTCCCCCCCGAGTTGGTGGTGTTTCAGTGCCCTTCTTCCATCAACGCCCACAGCCATCATTCTGTGTTTTTCCCCATTTGTTTCACCCTGTCATGGCCACGTCTGGTTTCTGCTGATGCTCCCAGTGCCCGAGGACCATGTCAATCCCTGGTCCTCATGAAGTTTGGATCCTCTGCCTGGAGGCATCGCTTGACATCTGGGGTTACCACTTGTGTGCCCAGATGATCCCAAAGGGATGTCAGGTTCAACTCGACAAGATGGACAACCGCTTCGGGTCAAAGAAGTTCATGCCATCGGCATCAGTGGCTTCGGCAACAGAGGTCCTCGGAGCTGTAACGATGGACACCACACCTTTGACATCGACAGGACCGTTGGTTCCGTCGAGGTCGCTGGTGGAGAGGGTGCCAGAGTCTGACTGTTGTCGTTCTCCTCTGGGCCAAGGACGTTGGGTTCATCTTCCTTGACCTCAGCACCAGTCCCTGTAGATGCACGGTGCCGGGCACAGGGACACACTGGCTTTTGCTGACATGCCCCTGAAGCAACCCCGTGACAAGAAGCGCTCAAACTCCATTGATGCCCGGGGTCCGTGAAGGTCTCCGCTGGTACTGGTGCCAGTCACCATTCCTCCTCATGGGTCTGAAGAAGATCTGGCCACCCCTCCTTCCTCCTAGTCGTTGTTGGCATCAGCAACATTTGAGGAGGAGCTAGAGCGTCAAGTCCAGCTAACGGTGGAATGGGCGCTGCAAGGCTTCGATCCTGCAGCACCTACCGCACTGGAGCCAGTGCCACCAGTGCTTGTACCTTTTATGGAGAAGCTCAGTGTGCTCATCGGTGCCTTACCAATCTAGCTCGTGTCAGTTCCCAAGGCACCGGGGCCGCCTCCTGTCAATACAGTGGTCGTTGCCAGTTCCTCCTCCAAGGAAACTCCGCTGAGACCCGTGGAGACGCCAAGATCTGTGGTCCTTTGTCCAGTTCTGTCAGTGCCTGCACCTCTGGACGTTGGCCAAGGACCTAGGGCAGATGAGGATCCCTATGACCCCTGGGGGACTGATCAGATGGAATCCTCTGAGGATTTGGATGGTTTCCCATCAGACCTCCACCTGAGGAATTAGCCTTTTCAGGGTTTGTCAGGGTGATGGCATAGGCCATCCTTTTCCAACTTTTGACTGTTGAAGATGCCAGGCACAAAATGCTTGAGGTTCTTCAGTCCATAGAGCCTCCTAAGGAGATTATAGTGGTCTCAGTACATGCGATCCTTATGGAGTTGCTTCTGAGGATTTGGGAACACCATCTCACAGTGAATCAGAAGGCGAACCAGGTTTCTTTCAGTCAAAAGGCTGCCCAATTCGATGGTCAGCTGCCCCACCAATTGGTGGTGGTTGAATCCGCCCTCAAAAGGACCAAGCGCTCTCAGACCCACTCCTTGGTGCCCCCAGGGAAGGACGCTTTTGAGAGGAAGATGTTCCAGGGAAGCATGCTTATTGCTCGTAATCCTGCCTACCAGCTCTACATGAGCCAATACTTTTGTTCAGGAAGCTGAGCAGCTACCTGAACAACAGCAAGACACCCTCATGTTGCTAGTGCACAAGGGTTTGGAGTGTGGAAAACATGAGTCCTGCACCACCTACTATGTTTTCGAAATGGCATCAAGGGTCTCTACAGCAGGAATCGGCACCCACAGACTAGCATGGCTGCGGGCCTTGGATCTCAGACCAGAGGTACAGGAATGATTCGCTGAAGTTCTGTGCACTGGAGAGAATCTCTTTGCAGATAGGGTGAAGGATGCCGTGGTCCAGCTCCAAGACTATCATGAAACTCTCCAACAACTCTCTGCCAGCACTCCAGACCCATCCTCCACATCCAGGAGGCTGTTGAGACCAGGACCCAGGAAGTCTTTCTTTTACCAAAGGAAGTACTATCTTTCACCTCTTCTATCCCGTACACATCATCAGAGCTTCTGCAGCAGTTCCAGGAAGCAGAGAGCTCCCAAGCCTGAGCCAGCTCCAGAGATGGGGTTTTGACTGAGCCATGGGGAGCGTAAGTCAGTTGCCAGTACCTGAGACAATGGACCCTCCGGTCAGGGGCAGGCGGTTCTTTGCGAACCAGTGGCCCAGTGTAACCCCAGACCAGTGAGTTTTGTCCATCATCCGCCAGGGATACCAATTAAGTCTATTTGGTGTCCAACCAAATTGCTCTCTGTGCCCATTTTGGGGACCGGTAGAGTATCAGGAGGTGCTACAAATGGAGCTCTTTTCCGTCTTGACAGCTAGAGCGGTCAAGCCCATATCACGAGGGCAAAGAGGGATTCTACTTCAGGTACTTCCTGATTCCAAAGAGTACAGGAGGACATCCTAAATCTAAGGGCCTTGAACACGTTTCTAAGGAAAAAAAAGTTCAAGATGGTTTCCCTGGGCACTTTGATCCCCCTTTTGCAAAAAGGGGACTGGCTAGGCTCCCTCGACCTAAAGGACGTATACACTCATATCGAGATCTTCCCCAGTCACAGGAAGTAGCTCCAATTTGTGGTTGGAAAACAGCACTTCCAGTATTGGGTGTTGCCGTTCAGGCTTGCGTCAACCCCACAGGTCTTCGTAAAATGCCTGGCCGTGGTGGCGGTGTACTTTCACTGGCTGGCAATGCATGTTTTCCCATATCAAGAGTACGTCTCAGGCAGGGCCACCCGGTTCATGTGCTTGACCATTCAGATGGTTGGAGTCACTAGGGTTCGTTCGCAACTACCCAAAGTCCCATCTCAGTCCGTCACCTCTATTGGACTTCATCAAAGCCCTGCTAGACACAACAGAAGCCAGGGCCTTTCTGCCGCTTAAGAGGGCCATCACTCTGGCAACCACTGCAATAGAGGTGCAATAGAGCCAGCAGTTGTCAGCCTGACACATGTTGAGACTGTTGGGTCACATGGCAGTAACCGACCATGTCACTCCCTTGGCACGCTTACACATGCACAGAGCCCAATGAACTCTGAGGTCGTAGTGTTGCCAGGCTACTCAGAGCCTCTCGGGTTGCATTCAGTCTGGGGAGTTTCCCAGATCTCATCATGCAAGATCAAGCAAGCTGTAGCATCCCAACCTCCAGGCCTTGTCGCTCACAGCCTGGAAGTTGAGAGGTTAATCCTGCAGCTGCTTGATCTTTCAGAGGATGTGTCTCAGGTCCTGATGGCTTCCAGAAAGCTTTCCACTAGACAGTCCTACAGACTGAAGTGGAGGAGGTTTTCCGTGTGGTGTGTGCAGAAGGCCCAGATCTGTTCTCCTGCCCCACACAAAAACTGCTTGACTACCTTCTACAACTGTTGGAGGCTGTCTTAAAAACCAGCTCCATCAGAGTTCATCTTAGTGCAATTGGCTCATACCACCATGGAGGAGATGGTACGCCCAATGGTACAGCCTATAGTTGTACGTTTCATATGGGGCCTGCTTCAATTGAACTTCCCCCTAAAGCCTCCTGCTGTGTATTAGGACATCAATGTGGTGTTAGCTCAGCTGATGAAAGCTCCTTTTGAGCCTCTGTGTACATGTGACCTGAAGTACCTGACCTGGAAGGTCATATTTTTGGTAGTGGTCACTTCAGCACTCAGGGTCAGCGAGCTCCAGGCCTTAGTGACTTATCCACCTTATACTAAGTTCTATCATGACAGGATGGTCTTGCATACACACCGTAGGTTCCTGCCTAAGTTGGTGACAGATTTCTATCTTAATCAGTCATTCGTCCTGCCAGTTTTGTTTCCCAGGCCCCATTCGCACCAAGGCGAATGAGCACTGTACAGTTTGATCTGCAAGTGAGCCTTACCTTACTACCTGGAGTGGACAGAAGTCCATAGACAGTCCACCCAACTTTTTATTTCTTTTGATAGGAATAAGTTGGGCGTTGCCATTGCCAAACAGAGAATATCCAGTTGGCCAGCAGATTGCATCTCCTCCTGCTATGCCCAGGCGGGACTGCATCTTGGCGGTCATGTCAAGGCTCATTCTGTCAGAGCCATGGCAACGTCTGTGGCCCACTTGCAAGCAGTTCCTGTGGAGGAAATCTGCAAAGCTGCAACATGGCATTCTCTCCACACATTCATATCTCATTACTGCATGGATAGGGATGACCGATGAGACAGGAGGTTCAGTCAGCCTGTCTTCTAGGACCTGTGTGAGGTGAGAACACAACTCTCCCAACCTAGGGCCCTTTGTTTTGATTCAGGCTGTCTCCCCAATAGCACTGGTGGTGTTGTGCCCATTGGCACCTGGTTAGGTGTCTGTTGGTCCCCTTTTCTGTTGGGGAGCAGCCTGTAGCTAGGGATTCACCCATGTGTGAGGACTACCATCCTGCTTATCCTCAAAGAAAGCAGAGTTGCTTACCTGTAACAGATGTTCTCCGAGGACAGCAGGATGTTAGTCCTCACGAAACTTGCCTGCCACTCTGCAGAGTTGGGTTTCTCCCTTTTTTATTTAATCGTAATTCTATGTTACGAGACTACAGAGGGGCCCTGCATGGACACGTGATGTAGGACATGCTGGGCTTCGTCAGTGTGCCTAGTTAAAGTTCTAGAAACTTTGACATAAGTTTTCCGTGTTGGGCTCCATCTGGTGATGTCACCCATGTGTGAGGACTAATATCCTGCTGCCTCGGAGAACACCTGTTACAGGTAAGCAACTCTGCTTTCCCCCATGCCATCTAAGAGGGGAAAAATGTTGCAGTTGCATTAAAAGCATCAAAGCATATTGGTTAAGAGTAATAATCTCCATGCCTTCTGCTAAGGGTAGTAACCACCATACCAGCAAGTTACCCCCCTGCACGCTTATCTTTTTTCCGTCCTCTAGCCTTTAGGGCAGTGGTTCTCAACCTTTCTAAAAAAATCTAAAACATTTCTAAAATTTTCTAAAAAAAATCCACAATTTTGTCTTCGACTCAAAGGCACTTTTTTCATATGTTTCATCTCTCACCAAACCATTACCTCCTCCCATTCCAGATGACCAGGCATTCAACAAAGCTAATGAACTCGCTAAATACTTCAAATCTAAAATCACCAACCTAACAGGTGCGCTTACAACCAACAGCTCCTCTCCAATGACGCACCTCACAACCCAGCCTCAACAAAACTGCAGTCCAGAATCCTTCGAACCCACATCAGAGCTTGAGATAGAAAACATCCTTAAGAAACTAAAACCTTCCTCCCACCCATCAGATCCTCTACCTACTAACCTGCTCATTTCCATACCAAATACCATCTCTAAACCATTATCTAAAATCATTAATACCTCTTTATCTCATGGAGTGGTTCCCAATCAATTAAAGCTAGCAATCCTCAAACCTCTTCTAAAAAAACCAAACGCCTCCCCTACTGACCCAGCTAACTTTAGACCTATCGCAAATTTACCGATGATAGCCAAATTGATGGAAAAAACAGTCAACAAACAACTCTCTGAATACCTTGAGGATCACAACATACTATCCTCAGCTCAATACGGCTTCCGCAAAGGTCTCAACACGGAATCCCTTCTCCTCTCACTCACGGACAACATCCTCTTAAACCTAGAAAAAAAACAAGCCTACCTTCTGGTCCTTCTTGATTTATCTGCAGCCTTCGACACGGTAAATCACACCATACTCATCGATCAATTAGAAAATATAGGCATCAAAGGGTCTGCACTAAGCTGGTTTAAATCTTTCCTGAGCGACAGGTTTTACAAAGTAAGGATAAATAACACAGAATCCCACCCGGTACTGTCAGACCAGGGAGTCCCTCAAGGCTCTTCTCTATCACCCACTCTGTTCAACATCTACCTCCTCCCTCTTTGTCAACTTCTCTCAAACCTGAATCTCACATATTTCCTCTATGCGGACGACATACAGATCCTCATCCCAATCACAGAGTCCTTACAAAAAACCATCACTATCTGGAAGGAATGCATTCAACCCATCAAACAATTACTCTCTAGTCTCAACCTTGTTCTGAACGCTAACAAAACAGAAATGCTCATTATCACCCATGAATCTCCTTCAAACCCAGCTAATCTCTCCCTGACCACATGTCCTAATATCAACTTCTCACCTGTTGTCAGGAATTTAGGAGCCTGGCTGGACAATAAACTAAACTTAAAAAAATTTATAAACACCACGACTAAGGACTGCTTTTACAAATTGCAAGTCCTAAAAAAACTTAAACCCCTCCTTCACTTCAACGACTTCCGCCTTGTACTTCAAGCAATTGTTCTTACAAAGATTGATTATTGCAACTCTCTCTTACTCGGTCTTCCTCTCAACTCTATCAAACCCCTACAGATGGTCCAAAATGCCACCGCCAGAATTCTCACTAACTCTAACAAAAGGGAACACATAACACCCATACTCCGTAACCTACACTGGCTTCCCATCAAATATAGGATCCTTTTCAAAATACTAACCATCATTCATAAATCAATTCACAACATCTCGCCCATCAATTTAAAGATGCAACTTCGACCTCATACCTCCTCTCGACCCATCAGAAGCGCATACAAGGGTACACTGTATGCCCCAACCGCAAAAACTTCACGAAGGAAACGAGCTCTATCTACTGCTGGACCTCACCATTGGAACACTCTCCCCCCAGACTTAAGACTAGAACCAAGCCATCCTGTTTTCAAAAAAAAGCTAAAAACCTGGCTCTTTAGTCAAGCTTTCACAGACACATAAGGAACTAAACCCTCGCTGTCTTCTCTCCTCCACCTCCCATCTTCGACCCTTATCCACTTACCCCCCCTTACATTAAGTTATGACGGCCTCATTTTACTCTATGACTTATATCATCCTAAGACATTAATGTTTATGCCTTATGTTACTTCATACCTTATGTCACTTCATCTCACCATTGTTTATGCTCTATGTTACGCTATGACTTAGGTCACCCTATGATAACTGGATCACTTGTATATTATACAATGTTATTATATTATTACTATGTGTTTCCGGACTTCACCACCCAAAAAACTACATTACACAATCTGCCTCCGCTTTTTAATCTTCTATACATGTTTATTGTATTGTGACATCATTTAAGTAGTCAACCCAGTAGTTATCCCAGAGAAGCTACCTTTTGTTGATTCTTCGAATAGTCACTGTTTCATTATGTTACATACAAAGCCTTTTGTTGATTCTTCGAATAGGTACTGTTTCATTATGTTACATGTAAAGCCTTGTTTAATATGTTTCTTGTAAAGCCTTGTTTAATATGTAAAGCCTTGTTTAATATGTTTCTTGTAAAGCCAAGGGCACTGTTTCCCGTCCCGAGGCATTTTTGCTGTTACCTGTAAACCGGATTGATTTGTTTCCTAACAGGAAATTCGGTATATAAAAATTCTAAATAAATAAATAAATAAATAATGCCGTGACCCCGCAATACAGTTCCTCATGTTGCGGTGACCCCTCGCCCCGCCCTCGCCCCGTGAGGGTGGGGTGAGGGCGGGGCTTTGGTCATATGGGGGCGGGGTTATGGATGGGGTTGGATTTTAGTGCACACTTATCATTTAATTATGACATTTATAATGTGAATGTAACTCAACTCACCATAGGTTCTCACATGCATGGCACACTGACCCATGATCGTCACGGGGCTAGATGTAAAAGTACAGTTTGTATCCACAGGAATCCCCTGACCGACAATAATGGATGTAAAGCAGATTTATGACATTCCCCATACAACTCACCCTACAAAAAAGATATTCTGGTTCTAGTGACATCTCAGTAACAGCAACTCAAACTCCTTCTATTTCCAGGCTCAATAGCCCTACTTATGAAAAGACAGCAGTTTACCACCAATGCATGTCCTCTGAGAAAACACAACAAATAAGACCGATACAAACGCTTACATGCTAGTAAAATATCTCATCTCGGTAACAGACACAGAACCGACCTAATATACTCCCAGGATCTGTAGTAATGCACATAAACTAATCCGCACACAGTTACACCTGTATTATGGAATACACTCAAACAGGAGCAACCCTATCTATGAAAAGGCAACACTACAAATATTAAATCAGGTCCTAAAAACCAATACACCTCTTATTAGGAAAACAGAACTAGCAAGCAGCTATAGATCCCCACACAGAAATAATTGTAAAACTATACTAATAAGCATAATAAATGTTTCAAAACAGCTATGAACATCCAACAATTAAAAACTCATAAAAACTATTAAACATTCTCCAAACACCAATAAAATATTTCAAAAAAGCAGACATCACACAATTAAAATGGCAGTCAAGAAAAATAAACTTAAAAAGCCACCTTTACTTACCCCCTCCAGCAGCTCTCCTACTCCCCTTCCCTGCAGGCCGTGGCACTCACCAGAAGCAGCAGTAGAAGCTAAGCTCTATACTTATGGTCCTCTTCCTTAGTGCCCATGTCTCTCACACACACACACCAAACCAGTCATGCCCCCATGACCAGTTTCTGTCTCTCACACACCGATCATCTCCCAAACAGTCTTTGGCACACACACACCAGTCACCTTCCTGAACAGTTTCTCTCATGCCATACACACACACACACACACACACACAGGCTTCCCACTCCCGTGTTCTACTTACATATACGGGCTTCTCACTCTCATAATCACTTTCTCACACACACACACACCAGTCACCTTCCTGAACAGTTACTCTCATGCCATACACACACACACAGGCTTCCCACTCCCGTGTTCTACTTACATATATGGGCTTCTCACTCTCATAATCACTTTCTCTGTCTCTCTCTCTCTCTCTCTCTCACACACACACACACACACACACACACACACACATTCACTAACTCACCAGTCTCTCACTCCCATGCTTGTTCTCTCCACATGCACAGGCTTCTCATTCCCATACTCACTTTCTCTTTGTTACACACACACCAGTCTCTCTCATTTCCATGCTCACTCTCCACGTGCACAGGCTTCTCATTCCCTGAATCACATTCTCTCATATTCACACACACACACCAGTCTTTTTCTCTCACACACACCATCACCTTACCAAGCAGTCTCTCTCTCTCATGCATGCACACTCACCCAGGTTTCTCACTCCCACAACACCAGGCTTCTTACGCTCATGCTTTCTCACATACCCAGACTTCTCACTTCCATGCTTTTTCTCTCTCTCACACACACACATCAGTCACCTCCCTGACTAATGTCTCACACTCTCACATACACATCAGTCATCTCCCTGAGCAATCACTTTCATTGTCTCTCACATACACACACACACATCAGCTCTCTGACCAGTCAATCACACACAGGCTGGCTGGCTGCTTCTCTCTCTTTCTCTCACTCACTTCCTCTTCTCCCCCGAGCACAAATGGGAGCTGCAGCAGCCTCCGCTGGCCAAGAAAGAAGAATCCCATCGGCCGCGGGAGGCTCATGCTGCTGTCTCCTTTCTCCATTACCGGCTGCTTCTATTGCTCGGGGACCGATGCTGCAGCCGCTGCTGCTACTTTTTCGCGCAGCGCGGCTCTCTCTCCTTCCCGCACACCGCGATTCACTTCCTGTTCCGGGTCACGGGAGGGGGGGGCAGGCGCAGGAAGAAGAAAAGGCCCAGCCGCGGGTGCAGAGCTTCTTCTAGCGCCGCTGCCGTTCCCGCTGGGCTTGAACGTGCTGACAGCCCGGCGGCAACGGCAGCGGGAGAGACCGGGAGCGCGCGATACACCTGCCGGTGCTTGGCGGCGCCGCGGACCGGCAAAAAACTCCCACGGCCCGGTCCCGGTCCGCGGACCGGTGGTTGGGGACCCCTGCTTTAGGCGACCCCTGTGTTTTGGGCGTTCGACCCCCGCCGGGGTCGCGACCCACAGGTTGAGAACCGCTGCTTTAGGGTTTCACAGTGTTTATCCCATGCCCGTTGACTGTTTTCATTTTCACCACCTCCTCTGGAAGGACATTCCAGGTCTCCACACACTCTCCATGAAGAAATATTTTCTGATGTTGGTTCTGAGTCATTCCCCCTGGAGTTTCATTTTGTGACCCCCCCTAATTCTGTTTCAATGGAAAAGATTCGAAGTCCATACATCATTGAAACATTTTAGGTATCTGAAGGTCTGTATCATATTTCCCCTGCACCTCCTCTTCCAGGGTGCACATATTCAGATCCTTCAGCCTCTCCTCATAGGTATTCTGATACACTATTTTGGTCGCCCTTCTCGGAACTGCCTCCATTCTGTCTCTATCCTTTTTGAGGTACGAACTCCAGAACTGAACACGGTACTCCAAGTGAGGCCTCACCAAGGACTTATACAAGGGCTAACTTTAGATTTTCTTTCAAGCAGTCCTAAAATTATCCAGCAAGCTTAACCTGATAACACTGAATGTTGGCATTATATGGAAAACCAAGGCCTAGATTTAATAAGCCATGATATAACCTGTCATAAATCGCGTTTATTTCTCAATATTGCCATAGAGCAGCTATATAGCACGATATTTTCAAAGATTCCCTCCCTTTATGAAAATTTGCTGCTTTGCATACATGTGCATGCATAAAATTATCTAATGCATGCAAAGCAGCTAATGCATAGGCAATTCAATGCAAATAAAATGATGCAGTCAACTTAGAGAAATCTTTTTTTTTTTTTTACTTCAGGGCCATCTCAGCAGATAGCCCTGGGGTGGGGGGAGATTTACCAAGACCCCTAGGAAGGGGGCCTTTGCCAGTGTGTTGGGGGATCAGGGTTAGGGCGCCCTTTCCCCGTTTTGATTTCACAATTGTCATTCGTGACCCCCCAGGCTTTGAACACACACAGACACACACACACAGTCCCAAATGATGTGTTAGCCCCCGCCCAAGACCCCTCTGGTGGCTAAAAGCATCCCTGCTGGGAGTGAGGGTCCCACGACGGCTTCAGTGCAGTGTCTGATAGGCAGCGCTCATAAGACGGCCCAGAAATATTTGGGGTTTAAGGAGCGCTGGGTGAGACAGGACAATTTAGATAAAATTTAGATAAGGTTGGGAGCCGTGAGGCCTTTGATTTCTTTTTTTTTTTTAATACTGATACAGCGCTATTTACCAGGATATCTTTTAAAGATAACTTGCTACTTATCCAGATCTGTGACCACACAAGACCGGATAACTTTAAAACCTAACTGGCTATATTAACTAGCCCCCACCATATCCTTTGACTTTACCCTCTCTTCCCACTGCCTCCAATGCTGCGTGATACTGTAAATATGTAAATACTTCAGTTTTATTTCATCCTCATGTTTTTATACTTTATTTATTTTTCTGTTGGTTAGCTTGTTTGCTCTTCCTTCCTTCCTTATCTAGTTTTGCATTATTGTAACCCCACCCCCCTGTCCCTGTTCATTGTATTTTCCTCCTATCAGTTCTAATGTGAACCGGTGTGATGTTGTACCCTAACGTCGGCATATAAAAGTTTTAAATAAATAAATAAATGTATTCAAACATATTTTTTAAAGTTAGCCGGATATCTTTAAGTATATTCAGTGGGACATGTATCCCAGTGAATAAACAGGACAAGTTAATCAGCTAACATTAGCCTGATAACTTGTCCACTAAACAGCCTATTGAATATTGGCCTCGAAGTGCCTGACACTGGCTCATATTTATTAATATGGATCATCATACTGAGCGATTTCAGTATTTTTAGTTACTAGTTACCTGCTAAGCCTGGTGTCCTGAGGGGTAGTGGGACCTTCCTGGCAGCACTTGCATGTTTTCTGACCAAATGAAAGAATTATATCCATAACCTCTTTTCCCACCCTGTTAGATTAGCACTAAATGTTCTTTCTTTATGTGGACTGCAGATCTGGATGAGTGCGGTCAGTCTCCCAAGCCATGCAATTTCATCTGTAAGAACACAGAGGGCAGCTACCAGTGCTCTTGCCCCCGAGGGTACGTGCTGCAGGAAGATGGCAAGACATGCAAAGGTAAGGAGAAATCTAAGCAATGCTACTCATCCTCGTAAGACATGAGACAGCGCTACACACCTTCTCTAGACTCAAGGGTCAGAGCTAGGTACCGTCATGGGACTTGAGGGTCAGCGTTAAGTGCCCTCCCTAGACGTGAGAATCAGTACTACACACCGTTGAGAGACAAGACAGCAGCACTAGGCTCTTACCCGAGATATATAAGGGTCAATACTGGGCATTCTGGTGAGACACAAGAGCTAGCATGATATGCTCCTGAGACGCAAAAACCAGCTGTGTTCACCCCACTAGACATGAAGTCCTGTGCTATGCACCCTCCTGAGATATGAGAACCAGCATTAGGCACTCTCCTGATTCACATAAACCAGCACTATATACCCTCTAGAAATAGGGCAGTTAATGTATTACAAACCATCACCCTTTTACAAGAGAAACAGCTGACATTACATATTGTTGCTAGACATAACATTGAGTGCTACATACCACTGGGAAACCCAAATCCCAGCAACTATACCTTTTTCCAAATTACATTAGCTCAACATACCCACAGCAAAACACCGTAGCATACTCCCATGAGACACCATTACCATCACTGCACACCCATCTAAGACGTGAAAGTGTGTATTGCGTGCTGTCATAAAACACGACGATCACGACAATACAAGGTAGCCAAAGCTTCACAGCACACAGTAACCAAAGCCACATTCCACTGCAACACACAACTACACACCACCATGTGCTAGAAAGCAGCAGGCACGTCTGATGAGCTGTTTCATGCCTTAGATCTGGATGAGTGCAACACCAAACAACACAACTGCCAGTTCCTTTGTGTGAATACCATCGGCAGCTTTAATTGCAAGTGCCCTCCGGGATTCACCCAGCACCACTCCTCCTGCATAGGTGAGTACTGAATCCAGGCAGTCTCTCCTAGTGCCTCCTTTTAGCCTTTCCTGCAATCTCTACTGCTGTAGTAGGCAACCTTATATAAAAGGAAAATTAGATAAAACTGAAAACGTGTTTTTGACTGATGACTGTAACATAAAAGAACTTGACCAGGAAGATGAATATAAATATCTAGGAGTAGAAGCACAAGTTACTGAGAGAAATGATCAGCAAAGAATACTAAAGGAGACTGAAATTGGTATTGAAAAGTGCTTTAACAGCATGGAGTATGATACGAACAAATTGCAAACCCAGTAAGAATTGAGGCAAGCACATAGGCCTATGAGTGAGGTTCATTCTTGTCATTTGAGACATTACCTCATGAAAACTGAGACAAGGCAGTGTCTCCTGGTGCTTCCTTTTAGGTTTTTTTTATGCTTCCCAGCAGTCTTATGACGTTCCCCACTGTACGATAACAACCCTCATTCGGGAGCAAAAATGCTTACAATGTATCGTGTTTCATTCTATTCACTTCAGTAAGTATGGGATTTGTAACCCATTATAAAGTGAATTGCTCACCATGAATAACTTATAATCATCGGGTTTGTCAAGTTAGAATTTTTTTTAAAGAAAATGAACCTTGGCAGTTCGGTTTTTCATTCAATTTTTTCAATTTTTACAATTTCTTTCTCATCTGTTTCTATCCGCTCAATGTATTCACTGCGAAGTGTATCCACAGAAAAAGAATGAGAAAACACTTATCGTGATGTTGAATCGCAGCGGCACTTAGCTTCTGTGCCCTGTCTGGAACGCCCGACTGTGTACAGCAGTTTTAACTTAGAACTGCTTGATCAACAATGCATTTTTTAATACACCAAACGCTGAGAGGAGTTCCATCCGCAGAGAAACACTAAAAGTTGAAGCCCGAGCCCCTGTTGAAGTTCCTTCGAAACACGCGCTGTGTCGGGCGTTGTTGATCAAGCAGTTCTAAGTTAAAGCTGCTGTACACAATCGGGCATTCCAGACAGGGCACAGAAGCTAAGTGCCACTGCGATTCAACATCACGATAAGTGTTTTCTCATTCTTTTTCTGTGGATACACTTCGCAGTGAATACATTGAGCGGATAGAAACAGATGAGAAAGAAATTGTAAAAATTGAAAAAATTGAATGAAAAACTGAACCGGAAAGATTCATTTTCTTTAAAAAAAATTCTAACTTGACAAACCCGATGATTATAAGTTATTCACTTTATAATGGGTTACAAATCCCATACTTACTCAAGTGAATAGAATGAAACACGATACAGTGTAAGCATTTTTGCTCCCGAATGAGGGTTGTTGTCATAAGTGAAATAATATTGGCACTTGACAACGTGGCTTATTATTGAATAAATTTATCTTATTACTACGGTTTACATCCAGTTGTTTAGAAATATAGTTCCACACTGTACAACATCAATAATGATGCTGCAGATTGGTTGTAGTGTGAAGTCTCTAAAGACCTGCCTTTCCTGTTCATACCCGGATCAGTCCAGACTGCTGGGTTTTGCCTCCCTTCCAGCAGATGGAGACAGAGAGAGTTTCACTGACCCTGCCCTATAACCTGGTGTGCCACCTGCTACTCTTCAGTATTTCTCGGCACAAGATGGTAGAGGTGCAAATCCTGCAGTCCCCCCCCTCCCACCCCCCACCCCCAAACGAAAGGAAAAAGCAGAGAAGATAGTTTTTTAGGATTCCTCCCAGGAGGTTGCTAGGCCCTGCTGTGGCTATTCCTCCTGATTCTGAGGTGGACGAGTATGGGGGTAGGGGACCCTTGCCTGGCTTGGTCCTTTTCACCGCCGTGGGTGGATTTCTGGTGATGCCAGTTCTCTCCCACCCCCCCCCCCCCAGGAGAACTCTTGGCATCCTGTAGCTCTTCTGCTGCACAGGGAAGTGTACCCTCTGTTTTTGTGATTTTGATTAAAGTTTAAAAAAAAAAAAAAAAGCAGACAAGCAGAGCAGCTGAGAAAGCTGCAGGCGGTGCCGGATATCTTTGGCTTTGCTGGGGCGGGAGATCTCAGGTGGCAGGGCTGGTCAGCCACTTGGTCGGGCCTTCCTTTCTGGCACGGCACGGCTGCTTTTAGTCAGGCAGATGGCACGCAGCAGTGTCTGCCGCTCATATTGCGATGTGTGGGGCTTTCGCACACTGGGCTGTGCTCCTGATGCCTCTCTGGGGGTGAGGCATCAGGCGGAGGCTGCGCCGGAGCGCAGGGCAAACAGAAGACAAGCACGGGAGCGCCTCTGAAGACCACAAAGACCCTCCCGCCAGGCGCCGGAACAATGGCCCTGTTTTCTCCAGTTGAAGGGATTTCAGTATTTATCAGGGGGTCAATGGATCTTACTCCCCCATTGTGTCTGGCAGTGCAGGGCTCCACTAATAGAAGGAAACCTGATTCAGATGAAGAAGGGGGACCTCTTCAGGGATGTCTGAGGGCCCCATAATGTTTTCATCTGAGTTTGTGCTGCTCATGCATGAGGTATACTTGGCAAGAAAAGCAGCTGGGAAGCAGTCAGAGGAATCCCTTGGACTGCGTCCTGGTAAAAGGCCTAGAAGTTCCAGGGATCAGATTCCTAGGTGATGATGGCACATCCTGTTAGTCCAGATGAAGGCTTTGAGGAATCAGAGGAAAGAGTTCTGCCGGTAACTGCCTCTCCTGAACCAGCTGCTCCTGATACTAGCCCAGATGTGGCACATCCAGATTGGGGGCTGGGAGAGGTACCTAAAGTGGTGCATCTCGTCCGTAAGGAGGAACTGTGGCCCTTGATGCCCCGTTATTGGGGATCAAGGTTCTCCAGGAGAAGTCTGATCAAGAAGGGATGGACCCAGTCATGGATGGCCTATGGGATCCAGCGAAAGCCTTCCCCTTTCACAAATCGGTGAAGAAATTAGTGGTCAGGGAAGACATGCTTGAGCTTTTGGTGCTCCCAAAGGTAGTCGCGTCAGTGTCAGCGGTCACTAAGAAAACCACCATTTCTGTGGCCGGTTCAGCGGCACTGAAGGATGTGTTGGGTTTGTGGCATAGTGTGGACTCTTAGTCGCAGTGGAGATGACTCCTCCCATGGGGAGGGGCCCCGTGGGGAGCCACAACAATAGGCTAGACTCAGAGAGCAGACACTTGGAGGTGGAAAGCTTTATTGTACTGCTGTAGATAAATGGTATGATGCAGGAAGGAATGGCACTGAAGTCCAGCAAGGTGCCAATATGCTCAGACAGTCTTAGATGTAGAAGTCTCACCCAGATGTTCAAGGTTGATAGGGTTCCGCAGTGCAGGATAGGCCGAACGTGGTGGGTGGAATTGGAGAACTGGATCATAGAGGTACTCACTGAAGCGTAGTACAGGAATCTTCCTGGCAGATGGTGAAGGTGGGACCTGAGGTCCGAGGTGCAGGATAGTCTGAACTGGTAGGCCCTCGAGGAACGAGTACCTGAGAGTACAGACAATCCTGAAAGAGAAGAGAGACCCCCGAGGAGTGGTTGTCTTAGTTAGTAGAAACCCCGAAAGATAGTTGGAAGCGATAAGCCCCCGAGGAGCGGGTGCCTAGAGCTTCGTCAGGAGCGAGATACCCCAGTGGGTAGTGAGGAATCTAAGCAAGCAGCTTAGAGTGGTCAGAGTAGCTAAACCAAAGTCCTTGCTAACTCATTTGTTGGTAGCGGAGTGGAGGCTTAAATATCTGGAGGTTTTGACATCATGCGGTGGGGATGCCCCCGAGGTTCCCGCCATCACGTGTAGATAAGCATAGGCAACTTGCGCGACGCGCCCTAGGAGGCCAAGGGAAGGAGCATGGCAGAAGGGAACACCCATGCTGAGTTGGAGACGCCGAGGGTTTCGGCACTCAGCACCGGAGGCAGCCATCTTGCCCAAAGAGGAGGAAAAGGGTAGAAAAGTGGTAAGGCAGACCATTGGATGCAACAATATGCAGTACAGCAATTTGGAGATTCACCTCATAAAGATTATTTAGGTAACTGTGTTAGACATATATGCTGCCGTTTGCAATAGCTTCATTTTGAAGGCTAGCCTGCCTTGGGTGCAGCAGTTGCAGACTACGAGATTGCTGTCTGCATCTGAGGCTAAACAGGCAGACTGTCTAGAAGTGACAGTGGCTTATGTTGAGGATGTCTTGTATGACCTCATCAGAACTTCTTCAAGAATTATGATGTCAGCGGTCTTGGACAGACATCTCCTTTGGTTAAAGAACTGGTCGGTGAATGTTTGGTCCAAGTCACGCTTAGGAGCATTGCCTTTCAAAGGAAAACTTCTATTTAGAGAGGTCTTGGAAGAGCTCGTAAATCATCTTGGCGAGACCAAAGGGCATAGGTTGCCAGAGGATAATCCTAAAGGAAACAAGGATGTTTGCAGGATGTTCTCGTTTCTGGACAAATAGAAGGTTTCATCAGAGTAGGCCCCCAGCAGGAGCCTAGAGCAAAGCAGCCAGGAAGTAACAATCCTGGAGTCTTTTGAGGGGCAGAAAGCCAAACAGAGATAGTCTCGGCCAAGAAACTGGTGGAGCTAAATCTGGAGATGGTATAGAGAAGGGTGACAAAAATGATAAAGGGGATGGAACAGCTCCCCTATGAGGAAAGACTAAAGAGGTTGGGGCTGTTCAGCTTCGAGAAGAGATGACTGAGTAGGGGATATGAAAGAGGTCTAAAATCATGAGAGGCCTAGAATGGGTAAATGTGAATCAGTTATTTACTCTTTCGGATAATAGAAGGACTAGGGGGCACTCCATGAAGTTAGCAGGTAGCAGATTTAAAAAGAATTGGAGCAAATTCTTTTTCTCTCAACGCACAATTAAGCTCTGGAAATTGTTGCCAGAGGATGTGATTAGTGCAGATTATAAGGTGAGCTGACAGTAATTGGGTAAAGTTCAGGACATATTTTGGTCATTGGGGAATTGGATATACCAGATTATAGGGAGGGTTCAGGATAAGGGGTTAAGGATCAATACACATTTTGGTCATCAGAGTTAAGGCGGATTTGATATACCAGGGAAATAGATGGCACAATCAAATAGCCAAGTTTTCAGGACTTTCTTAAATTTCTTAATGTCTGCTGTTGTTCGAAGATTCTCTGGCATAGAGTTCCAAAGATCTGGGCCAGCAATTGATAATGTTCTGCCTCTAGTTTGAGTTAGATGAGAATCTCTTATAGCCGGGATTTCAAGAAGGCCTATATAATTTCAAAAAAAAAAAAAAAGAAGAGCCATCTCCTCCTCCAACAATTTCCACTCCTTGGGGTCTAGCTTCTGGTGACTGAGAAAATCCGCTTGAACATTGTCCATTCCAGCTATGTGAGATGCCGGTAGCAATGCCAGATGCTGTTCCACCCAGAGAAACAACTCCTGGGCCTCCTGGTTTCCCTTGTTGATTGATATATACCACAGTGGTTGTGTTATCTGATAAGATGTGCACTGGACAGCTGCGTAATAGAGGCAGAAATGGAAACAACACGAAACACACCGCACTCATGTCCAAATGATTGATAGACCAGAATGCCTTGTTCTTGGACCATTGCCCCTGGGCCGACTGACTCTGACACACTGCACCCCGGCCAGAAAGACTGGCATTTGTGGTAACTACCACCCATTCCGGAACACTCCATGACTTAGATGATCCCGACTAAGCCACCATGAAAGACTTGACCTTGCAGCCCCCTTGAGCAACAGCGTAAGATGAAATTGTTCCAACAAAGGATCCCAATGGCAAAGAAGAGACTTTTACAGAGTCTGCATGTGTACAAAAACCCAAGGAACTAGCTCCAACGTTGAAGACATAGAGCCTAGCACTTGAAGATAGTCCCAGATTCTGGGCACAGCAGCTTTCAATGGCCTACGTATCTGCTTCTGCAGCTTGAGAATGCGACCCTCGGTAGGAAAAACCTTTTCAAACCTGGTGTTGAGGCGCGCTCCTAAGAACTCCAGAACCTGAGATGGGGTGAGATGACTTTTCGCACGATTCACCACCCAGCCTAGAGACCTGAATTGCTGCAAGTCCTGAGACACTGCTTGACTGCAGATGGCTTCCGACTTTGTTCGAATGAGCTAGTCATCCAGATACAGGTGGACCAGAACGCTTTTATTTCTAAGCACCACCACCACCACAATCACCATCACCTTGGTAAGCATAATTGGAGCTGTTGCCAGACCGAAAGGAAGGGCACAAAACTGAAAATGCTTCCTGAGTACCATGAACCTCAAAAACCGTTGCTGATCTGGATGGAATGCTATGTGCAGGTATGCTTCGGTTAAGTCTAGAGAAGTCAGAAACTCTCCTTTGTGCACTGCTGCAATAACCAAGCACAGGGTTTCCATACGAAAATGAGGAACCCCGAGAGCCACATTCGCCTTTTTCAAATCCAAAATTGGACAGAAAGACCCCTCCTTTTTTGGCACCACGAAATATATGGAATACCTTCCTGTCTTGTGTTCCCCATTAGGCATGGGAACGACAGCCCCCAGCCTCTATAACCAATCCATGGTTTCTTGGACCACCTTCCTTTTGCTGAATGGATTGCAAGGGGAAACCATGAACAAATATTGAAGTGGTTGAGAGAATTCTAATGTATAACCGTCTCTTTTACACTTAGGACCAACTGGTCTGTCGTGATTCTGGCCCACTCCTCGTAAAACAGGGTTAGTCATCCTCCAATAGGAGGAACAGAGTAGACCGACCTCGCTTCATTGAACATACAAACATAAAAAATTGCCATACTGGGTCAGACCAAGGGTCCATCAAGCCCAGCATCCTGTTTCCAACAGTGGCCAATCCAGGTTACAAGTACCTGGCAAGTACCCCAACACCAAGAAGGTCCCATGCTACCGATGCCAGTAATAATTCCCGTAGTTTTTGATTGTTTTCCCAGTTTATCTCCGAAGTGTATGCCTACCTCTGTTGCTACAGTTTATTTTCCCTGTTTAACGCCGGTATATATGCCTACCTCCATAACTCATCGTCTGTTAGTGTCAAACCTGTACACCATTGTGATCCAGTGATTTTCACAAGGAATGATGGTATATATAAAACACTCAAATAAATAAACCTCAGTTGGAAAGAAATTAGTAGAACTAGGGGTCACGGAATGAAACTCCAGGAAGACTCAAAACCAACATCAGGAAATATTTCTTCACAGAGAGGGTGGTGGATGTCTGGAATGCCCTTCCAGAAGAGGTGGTGAAGACAAAAACAGTAAAAGATTTCAAACGGGCATGGGATAAACACTGTGGATCCCTAGGGACTAAGGATGGAAATGAAGAGGGAAGTGCATGGGAGATAAATTGCTGTGTGGTGGTTGCTACCCTTGGCGGTGGGCCTTCATGTTGTTGGTGCATCTCCAATATTGCTCTATGCTTTAACGGTAGGGGGAAAACAAATGACGGGTGGGAATCGGACTCAGACAGCAGCCAATGAGGACACTGGATTCCGGGGTTTGGGAATACAAGTAGGAGTGGGAGTAACTTGCTGATGCGGCTGTTGATGCCTTTGACCAGTATGCCTATACAATTTGATGCTACCACGAGCTTGCTGGGCAGATTGGATGGAGCGTTTGGTCCTTTTCTGAGGTCATTTCTATGTTTCTATGAAGACTGTCTTGAAGCTTCACAAGGACAGGGGGACTATGATTCTCATAGCCCTTCATTGGCCAAGACAGGTCTGGTTTCCACGCCTTCAGAAGATGTCCATCAGGAGACCGATCTGTCTGAGAACTTCCCTAGATCTCATCACGCAATATCAGGGCAGGATGCAACATCCCAACCACCAGACCCTTTCGCTCAAGCCTGGATATTGAGAGGTTAATTCTGCAGCCGCTCGATCTTTCAGAAGATGTGTCTCAGGTCTTGGTGGATTCTAGAAAGCATTCCACTAGAAAGCTCTAAGGACTTAAGTGGAGGAGCTTTTCCATGTGGTGTGAGCAAAAGCCCTAAATCTGTTCTCTTGCCCCACACAAAAATTGCTTGATTACCTTCTACACTTATCGGAGGCTGGCTTAGGCTCCATCTTAGTACAATTAGCGCTTACTATTACAGTGTAGATGGTATGCCCGTCTATGTTCAGCGTATAGGTGTACATTTTATGCGGGGTCTGCATCAGTTGAAGCCTCCCATAAGGCCTTCCGTTGTGTCTTGGGACCTCAGTGTGATTTTAGCTCAGCTGAAGAAAGCTCCTTTTGAGCCACTGCACACCTGTGACCTGAATTACCTGACCTGGAAGATCATATTTTTGGTGGCAGTCACTTCAGCATGCAGGGTCAGTGAGCTCAAGGCCCTAGTGACTTATCCACCTTATACAAAATTCTATCATGACAGGGTAGACTTGTGCATGCATCCTAAGTTCCTGCCTAAGGTGGTGATGAATTTCCATCTTAACCAATCATCCTGCCAATATTCTTTCCCAGGCCCTATTCACACTAAGGCGAACGAGCACTGCACAGTTTGGATTGCAAGCGAGCCTTAGCCTTCTGTCTGGAACAGACAGAAGCCCATAGACAGTCCACCCAACTTTTTGTTTCTTTTGCTAAGAATAGATTGAGCGATGCCGTCACTAAACAGACACTATCCAATTGGCTAGCAGATTGTATCTCTTTCTGTTATGCCTCTCCATGGAGGTGATCTGCAAGGCTGCGACGTGGAGTTCTCTGCAAACATTCACACCCCATTGATGTTTGGATAGAGATGGCCAACACGATAGTAGGTTCAGCCAGTCTGTCCTCAGGAACCTGTTTGAGGTGTAAAAGCGAACTCTCCCAACCTAGGACCCGTTGTTTGGGTTCAAGCTGTCTCCCCCTCTGTTACCAACAGCACCAGTGTTGTTGTGCCGGTTGGCACCTGGTTAGATGTCTCTTGTTCCCCTTTTGTGTTGGGGAGCAGCCTGTAGCTAGGGATTCATCCATGTGTGAGGACTCCCATCCTGCTTATCCTAGGATAAAGTAGAGTTGCTTACCTGTAACAGGTGTTCTCCTAGGACAGCAGGATGTTAGTCCTCACGAAACCCACACGCCACCCCGCGGAGTTGGGTTTCTCCTATTTTTATTTTTCATCGTAATTCTATGTTACGAGACTGAAGAGGGACCCCCATGTGAATGTGTGGTATAGGGCATGCTGAGCGTGCTCAGTGTGACTAGTCATAGTTTCTAGAAACTTTGACATAAGTTTTCCACGTCGTGCTCCATCTGATGATGTCACCTATCTGTGAGGACTAACATCCTGCGGTCCTCGAGGAACAGGTAAGCAACTCTGGTTTTCCTTAGACTGGAATCAGTATGCAGCAATAAAGGAGACCTGCCCTTTCCCCACGCTGCAGTTAGTGTGCAGCATTAAAGGAGACCTGCCCTTTCTCCACACTGCAGTTAGGGTGCAGAATTAAAGGAGACCTGGCCTTTCCCCAGGCTCAAATCAGTGTTTAAAGAGAGGTATATTGCAGTGTTTACCTGTCTGAGGTATCTTGCAGATAACAATGAGTGCACGGCTCAGCCCAGCCTGTGTGGATCCAGAGGTGTGTGCCAGAACAGCCCGGGCAGCTTCAACTGCGAATGTCAGAAAGGATTCTCCCTGGACAGTGCTGGCAGCAACTGTGAAGGTAAGATCCTGGTCCCTCTGCCACCATAACAATGTTCTGCCAGTGCCATGGCTGGTTTCCGTCCCTCCCCACTGCCTTGCACTCCGGCCTTCCTGGAGCAAAGAGCATCGGGGTGGGAAAATAGGCTGTGTCTCAGCATTTAGGTCCCAGGTCACAAAACAGGCAATCTTTAAGCCCAAACACAGTTCTGGCTTTCTAATACAGGACATCCCTCCTTCCTCCGTTACACAGACAACTGTGGAAACAAAATGTAAGTAAAGAAATGCAGCAAAAGACTCCCCTAAGTATCACTGTAACTGTGGACTGCAAGGTATGGGGTTCTCCTTTGTCCCTCACTGTAACGTGATGAGCGAGATCTGTGAATTCTTGGGCCAAGTCTGTTCCTCTCTCCGGGAACTGGGAAAGGAAGGCGCAAAGTGAAGGCCTTTTGCTAATCAGAGAGCGCATTTAATTCTGCAGAGCCAGAAGCCTGCCTTGAAGACTGGAGTGGGTTAGGGAGCACAGGACTTGCAGGGATAATATACAGTTGCAAGCAGCGAGAGTTCGCTAATTATGAGCTGTTGATGAAGGAATCAAGGACCAGGAGGGGAGGGCGTGGGGATAGATTTGACTTAGTGTTAGTGATGCTGAGAGACACCATATGGGAAAAGAAATGTGCCCCAGTGTTAAGTGATGCTGAGCAGCCACAGATGCCTTGTGCAGAGAGAACCATCCCAATGTCGGTGATGCTAGGAGAGAGACAGTATTGGGGGGGGGGGGGAGACTTGACCCAGTCTGTGATGCTGAGAGATGCAGTGGGGGGGGAGGGAGGAAGAGATCTCTTTCAGTGTCGCTGACCTCGAGAGATGCAGTGTGGAGAGAGATTTGTCCCAGTTTTGGTGACGCTGGGTGCTGAGAGATGCGCTATGGAGTAAGACCCGTCCCAGTGTTAATGATGCCCAGAGACGTTTCATGGAGAGACACCTGTCCCAGTGTCGGGGATGCTGAGTTCTAAGAAACGCAGTGTTGGCGAGAGACACGTCAAAAATGGGGTTCAGAAACAGACCTGTTTCAGTGTTAGTGATGCTCAGAGACGCAGTGTGATCTGTCCCAGTGTTAGTGATGCTTAATACTGAGAGACACGATGTGGAGAGACACCTGTCCCATTGTTAGTGACATTGAGTCCTAGTTTCAGTGATGCTCAGAGAGACAGTGTGGAGAGAGACCTGTCCCAGTGTGAGTGATACTCAAGGGACACAAAGAGGGGAGAAATCTTTCCTGGTGTTAGTGACACTGAGGCAAACTGTGCACATTGAGACTGTTTCTTACCAAAGTTTTTCGGGGGGGTGATGTTTATTTTTCAGATGTGGATGAGTGTGATGGGAACCATCGCTGCCAACATGGCTGCCAGAATGTGCTGGGAGGGTATCGTTGTGGCTGCCCCCAGGGTTATGTGCAACACTACCAATGGAACCAGTGTGTCGGTGAGTAGAATGGATGGATCCAACCCCCAACAAAAGCCAACAGAAACCCACTTAGGATGACACGCCATAAAACTTCTTTTCCACAGTCAGATCATCGAGGAGAAAAAAAGAGCAGGGATTGGAAAGTTCCTGATGGAAAAGTGCATTACAAGTTGTTAGCCAGTTATTAGATAGATGTGGGAAAGTCTAAACTTACCTCAGGGAGTGAAATGTAAGAAATAGATCAACTATTGGGGATCTGATGGGTACTTGTGATCCTGAATTGCCAGTGTCAGAAACAGGATGCTGGGCTCGATGGGCCTTGGTCTGACCCAGCATGGCACTTCTCATGTTCTTAAATAGTCACCTGCAGGAGATTACCTGCTCTCTGAGGCTTCCTGGGCTTTCTTCCCGCAGAAATCTGACATCCTGCGGCAGGCGTTATGCTTTAAATACACATTTAGTTTAAAAAAAAAGAAAGATAATAAGGGATGAAAGTGGCCATCCAGGGGTTCTGGCACCTTCTTGCAGGGACAGATGTTAACCCGACTAGTCCAGATGCATGGGTTTTGCTCACCAACCAGCAGATGGAGACAGAGAGTAACAGACTTGCTGGGGTCTCTCCTTATAGGCTCCTGTGCTGACCTCAGCCTGCCACTATTCTCGTGTCTCCAGCAGATAGTAAGTGAGCATCTTGTACTGTGAACTGAGGCCTGGTCAGGTTAGGTGAAGAAAAACCAGATGTATAAATGTATGGGCAGCTCCCTCCCTTGGCTGAGTGCAGTCATAGACCCAGGGGGCTTCCAGTATTTTCCTGGATTAGGACCAGAAGCTGAGCAATACAGTTTGCACCCCCTAATCCCCTCTCGTTGGATTCTCCATTTTTCTTTCACAGGAGAAAAATGGAGCAGCAAAAATAAAATAAATACATAAAAGGAGGCAGTGGAGTCGTTTTTCTCTGTGTGCTGCTTCTCCTTTGGCTGGTTATTCTTTTTTTGCTCTCTATAAAAAGAGAAAAGAGAGAGATTAAGGCTCAAGAACCACGGCACCTGAGGGGGTTGACGGGAGCAGTGACTGTCAGCAGCGGAGCTGTGGTGATTTGCTTCTGTATGTTCGGAGGCTCTTCCGGGCAGTTGGGGTAGTGACGTGAAGGCGACTTCAGCAGCGCATGGGGAAAAAGGCCATGCTGTGCTCCATGTGTGGGATGCCAGTGCTGGGGGGAGGATTGTAGTGCTGCAGCTACGCTGAAGGGGGAGATAAGATGACAACGAAATCACCTGCCTCTGGGGGTACGGGGGGAGGGGGGGGGCTGCATCGGCAAGGTCTGTGGCTCTGCCAGATCCCACCGGTGTGCTTGCTGCCGCAGCAGGAGTGACAGTCATATTGGATTCGCAGCATACAGACTCTGACTTGGGGCCTCTGTTTTTGGTTCCCGTAAACCCGTAAGCTGAGACAAATCTCTCAGGGCCTGCATTTTAGTTTCCTTAGAAGCCTCTCATGAGGGACTTTGTCAAACGCCTTCTGAAAATCCAAGTATACTACATCTACAGGTTCACCTTTATCCACATGTTTATTAACTCCTTCTAAAAAGTGAAGCAGATTTGTGAGGCAAGACTTGCCCTGGGTAAATCCATGCTGACTGTGTTCCATTAAACCATGTCTTTCTATATGCGCTACGAATTTTCCTTTCCCGTTTGTACCCCAGATCAGTCCAGACATGTGGGATGTACCAAAGCACTCCTACATTGGGCAGGCTCGCAAAAGACCCCCTCTCAACACACTTTCGCCAAAGGTCGGCTCTCCTGGAGCCTGAACATGTAAATGGTAATGGCAAGATAAAGTGTGAAGAGAAGACCACATCACCACTCTACAAATCTCCTGCGGCGACACTAACTGACTCTCGGCTCACAACGCTGCCTGCACTCTGGTAGAGTGCGCACGCAACCCATCTGGAATTCTTCTCCCCTTACAAAAGGGTAGGCCAAAACAATAGCTTCCTTCAGCCAACGAACTATCGTGCTCTTGGAGGCCTTGCATCTATTTCTGGCACCTCCAAACAATACAAACAAATGATCTGACCGCCAAAAACTGTGATCTTTGCCTCCGGTGTCTCAGCAGACCAATTCGGGAAGGCAGGAGCTCCACAGTCTGATTCAGTTGAAACGAAGATACCACTTTAGATAGGAATGAGGGTACCGTGCGCAAAGTCACCTCCTCGTCTAAAATCTTCAAATATGGTTCCCTACAGGACAAAGCCTGCAGCTCCGAAATCCTTCTGAACGAACAAATCACCACCAAAAATACCACCTTCAGTGTGAGGTCCTCAAACGACACTTTCCTCAATGGATCAAAACGGAGGCTCACAAAGCACTCACAAGACCAATTTTAAACTCCATGCTGGACCCAATCTATGCACCGGCAGCACAAATGCTCGACCCCCTTCAAGAACCTCAAAACATCCGGATGTGAGGCCTTCGCCCTTTTCCTTGGAGCATACCTCTGAGACTCCCAAGGCTGCCGCCTGAACCTGCACAGAATTGTAAACTAAGCCCTTGAAAATCATAGGCTCGTCACAAGCGCCTGCTCTCAAAAGTCAAGCCATGACACAAAAGTGATCCACCTAATCTAAGAAAATAGGATCTGGCGTTAACAGCCCCTGCAACTGAGCCAATCTCAGGGACCCGTCAATTGCACGCTGAACCAGATCCATGAACCATGACGACACAACTTCTCTGTCACCATCAATACCACCTGGCCTGGATGCCTTTTGATGTGCCTAAATACTTGACCTATTAACGGTCATGGAGGGAACACGTACAGCAGGATCCTTGTCAGCCATGGAAGAACCCGAGCATCTATGCCTTCGGCTATGACCTATCATCTGCAGCTGAAAAACTTGCTGCCTTGGCATTGCTCCTTGACAGCATCAGATCCAGACGGGGACTGCCCCAACTAGACTGGATAAGGCCGAAGGCCTCCTTTGATAGCTCCCATTCTCCGGGGTCCAACTGTTGCCTGTTGAGATAGTCCGCTTGCACATTGTCCACTCCCACAAGATGTGAAGTTGCTATCCCCTGCAAATGTCGCTGCACCCAGGCATAAAGGTCCTGAGATCCTTGGGCAATTGTAGGACTCTTCATTCCCCCTTGCCAATTGATATAAGCCACCATTGTCACATTGTCCAAAAACACTCTGACCATTTGACTTTGGACTTGTGGAAAGAATTCCTGCTCTCGTTTCCAAGCGATTGATAGACCAGGATGCTTCCACTGGTGACCACAGCATTCGAACCATCTGTTCTTGACAGATTGCCCCTCAACCCTTGAGGCTGGCATCCGTAATCCCTATAACCCAGTCCAGAACCTCCAGGCCCATTCCTTTCTCTAAATTGGACTGACACAGCCACCAAAAGAGAATAGATCTGGAAGTACCCTGCAGTGGTAAAGGCCGATGAAACTTTTCCGACAATAGATTCCAGCGTGACAGCAACGCCCCCTGTAGAGGGCACATGTGGGCAAAAGCCCATGGCACCAAATTCAACCCAGACCTTGCCATCTGCGTTGCTCCTTTCTTGCCCTTTTCTTCGCTTATCTTGCCCAGTCCATCCTGCTTTGTCTTATTTCCCCACCTTCTGTCTTGTCTGTCGGCCTGACTTCCTGTTTCTGCCTTAGATTCTGACGTCTCTCTGGTTTTCTGCTTCCCTGACCCTTGGCCTGGACCCGGACACTGTCTATTCGCTGCCATCCTCAATCCTTGGACTGAACTTAACTATGCTCTGCACGCTATCTGCCCTGACCACTATTGCTCCCTAGATTCTCCAAATTCACCCCTTGAGAGACTCTCACCTAAGCCCTGCTGGCCCTGGAATCCAAATGTTGAACCTGAGGGGAACAGGGCTGGGACAGGTGAAGTTCCACCTCCTGGCCCAGCAAGGGCATGCTCGCCAGCTGTCGGCATGGGCCTAGTGGGCTCACCAATTAGGCTGTGTCAATCATGCCACAGACTAAGGGCTCACCAACCGTGACAGTTTGCTGAGGCCATAAGTTCAGTGGATCCGCCCTCAGTTCAGGCCATACCAGGTTTGGTCCATCAAGTCTAATAACAACAAGAGCAGTTCAGCCAAACAACTGGTTTTCTTCAGGACCTTGCCATATGCATGGACACTTTACAGGCCCGATTACCAGCGTTAGCCCCTGTGGTATTTCCTCCAGCTATGCCCACTTGAGTACCAGGACCTGGCACCTCCAGCTATGCCCACTTGAGTACCAGCTATGCCCACTTGAGTACCAGGACCTGGCACCTCCTCCCAGATATGACACTCTAAGGCCTGCAGAGGCTTTATCAATTAATGCCTTCTGCACTCTGAATTACAGGCAGTCAGCTTTCCCTCTGATCAAATCAAGGCAGCTTTCTTGCTGTCCCTGCTGGGCGGGTCTGCCCTGGCCTGGGCGTTACCTCTCTGGGAGCGAAAGGACCCCATGATGGAGAATATGGATACCTTTCTCCACCAGTTTAGTTTAATCTTCAACGAGCCCGGATGAGCCTCGTTTGCCACCTCTTGAGTTGCTTCTGATCAGGCAAGGCAACCTCACAGTGGGCGAGTACACCATTCTCTTTTGAACCCTCACCTCTGAGCTTCATTGGGGCAAAAATAGTCTGTCATCTTTTGGCAAGGATTGACAGACCGAATAAAGGATGAACTGGCAGATTAGTACATCCCAACCACACATGAGGATCTCATCTCCCTGGCTATAAGGGTAGACCTCTGGTTCTAGAAACAAGCCCGGAAGAGAGGGACCTTCCGTTAACCCTCCAACTAAACCCCAAATTCCAGTGACCTCCAATTCCCGCACCAGTCTCCCCGGTCACCTTGCTTCCAAAGGAACCCATGCATCTGGGTAGGGCCCATCTCACCGAGGAGAAGAAACTGAGTCATACTTGGCATAATTTCTGCCTTTACTATGCAGGTCAGGGGCATTTTGCCAGCCATTGCCAGGAAAAAGCGGGAAACTACTGAGCCTAGGGTTGGTTGGGGAGGCAACCATAGGTCGACCTACTATCTCTCCCCAACTACTTGTGCCAGTTTATCTTCTCTTCAGAGACACCGTTGTCCACACTAAGCATTTCTGGATTCTAAAGAAGGTGACAACTTCATTGTGGATGATTTGGTTTGCCAATACAATCTACCCACTACTACACTGCCTATCGCAGTTACCATATCCTCTATATGTGGCAAACATCTGCCTGGACGTCTAGCTCTTGCCACCTTATCGTTAACCCTTCAGATGGAGCTTCTACCCCAGGAGACAGTCTCCTAAGTTCCACCCAGGGCTATCAAATCCCTCATTCTGGGATTAGCCTGGCTCATGCTGCATAACCTATAGATACACTGGGGAATGCAGAGATAGCTCGATAGGGACCATCTTGCAGAAATGCTGCCTCTCCCAGGTCCACCCACTGGTCGTAACCGTCTGGACAGCTACCTTAGCTCTGCCAGGTCTTCCGCCCCAGTATATGGCATTCACTGATGTATTCAGCAAACAGGCCGAGATCCTACCATTGCGTCAACCCTACAGTTGTCCAATTGATTTGCTGTCCGGCAAGATGCCTCCCATGGGCCATGTTTATCCACTTTCTGTCCCTGAGACCAAAGCCATTACTGCCTACATCCAGGATAACCTGGAACAGGATTTTATCCACCAATCGTCCTTTCCATCCAGAGCAGGATTTTTTTTTCATGGGGAAGATGCCTTGCTCGCTAAGGCTATATATAGACTACCAGTGCCTCAATACCATCACATGAAAAACCCACAATCCATTACCCTTTATCATGGAGCTATATGACCACTTATGGGGGGGGGGGGCAAATCTTCTCATAGTTGCATCTCAGGGGAGCCTATAACTATATGCATCTGGGATGATGATGGGTGGAAGACGACCTTCAACACCCAGGATGGCCACTATGAGTCATGCCTTTCTAATGTCCCCAGCATCTTCCAACAAATGCTAAATGAGAC
Organism: Rhinatrema bivittatum; assembly: GCF_901001135.1. Lineage (NCBI taxonomy): Eukaryota > Metazoa > Chordata > Amphibia > Gymnophiona > Rhinatrematidae > Rhinatrema > Rhinatrema bivittatum. The sequence continues at coordinate 183,808 of NW_021820356.1, forward strand.
CTTCCAAGATCTCCTGTATTCCCATGTGGTGGTATACCTGGACCTGACAGCCCAGTAATAATGGATGATTTCCATTACCATAGTATTGACTGGGTGAATGTCACATCAGGACATTCTAGAGAAGTAAAGTTCCTAGATGAAATAAATGACTGCTTCATGGAGCAGCTGGTACAAGAACCAACAAGAGGGGAAACTATTTTAGACCTGGTCCTTAGTGGAACACAGGATTTGGTGCGAGAAGTAACAGTATCAGGGCTCCTTGACAATTGGATCATAACAGAAAGCAAAAAGAAAATTTGAAAAGAAGCTTGCTGTCAAAGCAAAAACTCATAATAAAAACGTTTTCAGGTACATTCAAAGTAAAAAGCCTACGAGGGAGTCAGTTGGCCCATTAGATGGTCAAGGAGTAAAAGGGGCATTTAAGGATGACAAAGCCATAAGAGAGACACTAAATGAATTCTTTGCTTCTATATTCACTGAGGAAGATGAAAGAGAGACCCATGCCAGAAATGATTTTCAAAGGTGATGATTCAGAAGAACTGAAACAAATCTCTTAGAAGATGTACTAGGGCAAACTGACAAGCTAAAGAGAAATGAAATTGCAGACCTGCTATTGGAAATTTGTAAACTATCAGTAACATCATCTGTGATACCTGAAGACTGTAGGGTTGCCAATGTAGCACCAATTTTTAAAAATGGATCATGAGATAATTCAGGAAACTACAGTCCAGTGAGTCTGATGTCTGTGCCAGGCAAAATGGTAGAAGCTATTATAAAAAAGAAAAACTGCTGAACATACAGATAGGCATAGTTTAATGGGACAAAGCCAACATGGATTTAGCCAAGGGAAATCTTTCCTCACAAATTTGCTACATTTTTTCAGGGCGTAAATAAGCCTGTGGATAAAGGTGAGCCAGTTCATATATTGTATTTGGATTTCCAGAAAGCATTTGACAAAGTCCCTCATGAGAGACTTCTTAGGAAATTAAAAAGTCATGAGATAGGTGGAAGTGTCCTATTGTGGATTTCCAGCTGGTTAAAAGAGAGAAAACAGAGAATAGGGCTAAATGGTAAATTTTTCCAATAGAAAAAGGTGAACAATGGAGTGCCCCAGGGACCACTGCTTTTTAATATATTTATAAACGACCTGGAAATGGGAAAAAGTGAGGTGATCAAATTTGCTGATGACACAAAATTATTCAAAGTTAATAAATTGCAAGAAGATTGTGAGAAATTGCAAGAGGATATTGCAAAGCTGGGAGACTGGGCATGCAAATGACAAATGGAATTTAATGTGGACAAATGCAAAATGATGCACTTAGGGAAGAGTAACACAAATTATAGCTACATAATGCAAGGAGTAACTACTCAGGAAAAGGATCTAGGTGTCATCATTGAAAATACATTGTAATCTTCTGCTCAGTGTGCAGCAGCAGCCAAGAAAGCAAATAGGGATTATTAGGAAAGGAATGGAATAAAACAGAGAATATCATAATGCCTCTGTATCACTCCATGGTGCAACCTCATTTTGAGTATTGAGTGCAGTTCTGGTCACTACATCTCAAGAAAGATATAGCAGAATTAGAAAAGGTACAGAGAAGGGCGACCAAGATGATAAAGGGGATGGAACAATTCACCTATGAAGAAAGGCTAAAGAGGTTAGGACTCTTCAGCTTGGAGAAGAGACGGCTGAGGGGAGATATGTTAGAAGTATATAAAATAATGAATGGAATGAGGAAATGTTAATCAGTTGTTTACTTTTTCAAAAAGTACAAAGACCAGGGGGGACACAATGAAGTTATTAAGTAATACATTTAAAACTAACAAGATAAAATATTTTACTCAGCGCATAATTAAGCTCCGGAATTCATTGCCAGAGGATGTGGTGAAAGCTGTTAGTGTAGCTGCATTTAAAAAAGGTTGAACAAGTTCCTGGAGGAAAAGTTCAATAATCATCATTAAGGTAGAGTTGCAGAAATCCACTGCTTATTCATGGGATAAGCAGCTTGGAATCTATTTACCCCTTCGGAACCTGCCATGTACTTATGACCTGGCTTGGCCACTATTGGAAATAGGATACTGGGCTTGATGGACCTTTGGTCTGAGCCAGTATGACAAGTCTTATGTTCTTATTTTCTCATGTTCCCTGGCACAGCATCGAGAACACATGAAACAGATGTTACAAAAACTCTGTGAACACCATTTGTATGCAAAACTTGAAAAGTGTATGTTTGAGCAAGAGAAGCCATCATTACTGGGCTACATTGTCTCCCAGCATGAACTACATATGGACCCAGAGAAGGTTAAAACCATTCAGGACTGTCTGCATCCCATGGGACTTAACATTTCCTTAGCTTTGCAAATTACTAATGTCAGTTTATGCACAAGTACTCCTCCTTAGAGGCTCCCCTTATCACCCTCACCAAAAAGGGCACAGACTGACGGAACCATTCAGGCCTTAGCCTCAAAAGGGAGTGTCTCTGAGATCCTTGTCTCTGCCATCCGGACCATTTAAATTCCTTCATCGTAGAGGTAGAACCCTCAGGGCAGAGGCTTTCCTCTCTCAACACAATGATCAAGGGAGCCTTATGCCATGCTTTTTCTTTTCAAAGAAATTCACTAAGGCAGAAAAGAATTATACAATTGGGGACCGGGATCTTCTGGCCGTGAAATTAGTGTTGGAAGAATGATGCCATTTGTTGGAAGGGTCTAGGTGCCAGATCATGATCTATACAGACCTTAAAAATGTGGAATACCTACCACAGGCCCAGCGTTTGAACCCTAGTCTGGCCAGATGGTCATTGTTTTTCAGTTCCTTCAATTTCAAATTTCAGTACAGTCCAGCGAAGAAGCATCAACATTCCAATGCCCTTTCTAGGTCATTTGGGATCGAAGACTACTCGGAGCCTCCCAGCCACATCATTGACCCAGTGAGAATTGTAGTCACAGCTGCTGTACCTTTCCTTCCGGGGAAAACAGTGGTCCCCATATGACTACGAGAAAGGGTGCTTAAATGGGCCCTTGACTGCCATCTGTCCAGAAACCCAGGAGTCACCAGAATGCTGGAATTAGTGCTCCACCATTACTGGTGATTGTGAGTGAAGCAGGATGTGCAGCACTATGTAGAATCTTTTTCCACTTGTGCTCTCCATAAGAGCTTCAGTGCTTGACCTTGGGGGTTGTTGCAGCCATTGTCAGCCCCTGAGGAACCCTGGACCTACCTGGCCACTGACTTTGTCACTTACCTTTCCTTCTCTAAAGGTTGCTCCACCATCTGGGTAGTAGTGGATCACTTCTCCAAGATAGCTCACTTCATAGTTCTCCCATCTGCACCAGAATTAGCCTGCCTTTTCGGCCAACATATCTTTCACCTGTATGGGCTTCTCACACATATCCTCTCCTATCAGAGAATACAGTTTACAGCCCGTTTCTGGAAAAATTTGTGCAAGACGTATGGAATATCCTTGGATGTTCCCTCCTCGTATCATCCCCAAAGCAATGGCCAGACAGAACCAGGTCATGAAAGGCTTCCTGTGAACCTGTGTTAATGAGCTTCAGGACAACTGGGCCTCACCCTTCCCCTGGGCAGAGTTCTGCCACAATAATCATGTCGGGAGTTTGGAATCTCACCTTTTCAAATTGTGTGTGACAGATATCCTAGAGTACCACTTCCCGTCCCAGTGTCAGTCTTCTGTCTTGTGGCCAACACTATGGGCCAGGACTTCAAAAACGTATGGCAGAGGATGTGCCAGCTCCTTCCTACGGCTGCCATTCAAGAAACAAGTGGACAAGACATGCCAACCAGCATCACAATTCAAGCCCGGGGAATTGGTGTGGCTAAGTACCCAGAACCTGCAACTCAAGATGTCCTCAGCCAAATTTGCACCATGGTTCAGTGGGCCACTACCCATTGTCTGCTACCTAGAATCAGTGGCCAACCAGTTGAAACTTCCACCCATGATTAAGATACATAATGTGTTCCATGTCTCCCTCCTCAAGCCAGTACTCTTGTCAAGGTCCTCATGGCCTCCTCTTAAACCTGAGGTAATTTCAGAAGAAGATACTGAGTTTGAGGTTCAGGAGATCCTAAACTCCAAAAGAGTTCGGAATAAGTTACAATACCTGTGACTGGCCTCACTCAAGGCGTTGGGCAAGGGCTGGTGGAGCGCCACCAGCCCTTGCCCAACGCCATGCTGCTCAGGTGCGGCTGGGACGCCACCACACCAATCCTTGCCTAGGCCTCTCTAGGCATGCGCACGCTGCGCGGTGGTGCCTCTTAGCCCAATGGTGGAAATTCTCCTTTGGCACCTCCCAGTAATGGCAGCCAGCCCAGAACATTTAAGGACTAGCTGTTCAGTCCATTGTCACCTCAGCAATAGATCCTCCTGCCTTGCAGTGCATGTTGCTAGTTCCTGTGAGCCTCGTCTTGCTGTTCCTATTCCTGCTCTCTTGCCTTGTGTCCTTGTCCTCATGCCTTGCCTCCTTGCATGGCTCCTACCTTGCCCTACTCCTCACTTGTCTTGCCCAGTCCTTCCTGCCTTGTCTTGTTTCCCTACCTTCTATCTTGTCTGTCTTTTCTGTCTTAGCCTGACTTCCCAGTTCTAACCCCTGCCTTGGATTCTGACTTCTCTTTGGTTTGCTGCCTGCTCTGAGCCTTGACCTGGACTCTGACATCATCTACTTGCTACCTGCCTTGACCCTTGGACTGAACTTGACTACGCTCTGCACTTTGCCCGCCCTGGCAACTATCGCAACCTGGACTCTCCCTATCCACCCCTTGAGGGACTATCATCTAAGCCCTGCCAGCCCCTGGAACCCAAAGTCTCAACCCAAGGAGAATGGGGCTGGTACAGATGGAGCTCCAGGTCCTGTCCCAGCAAGGACGTGTCTGCCAGCTGTTGGTGTGAGCCTAGTGGGTTCATCTACTAGGCTGCGTCAACCACACCACAGCCTAATGGCTCACCAACTATGACACACATACACACTACGAAAAGGGAGTTGGAGAGTGTGGACACACACTCTACCCAAAGGGAGTCGGAAAATGCATACACACACACTATCTGAAGGGAGTCCGAGAACATACACACACCTCACCTGTCTCCACTTTATCTCTCCATGTAACAAAGCAGTTTGTTTGATCTTTTTATGCTGCTCTAATGAACCTCCTGGCCTTGCTCTTGTTTCAGATGAAAATGAGTGCTCCAGCTCCTCATCCTGTGGTGCTGCTTCCTGCTACAACACCCTTGGCAGCTTCAAATGCGTCTGTCCTTCCGGCTTTGACTTCGACCAGTCGCTTGGGGGGTGTCAGGACGTGGACGAGTGCTCCTCGGGGACCGGCAGCCCTTGCAGCTATGGCTGTTCCAACACTGATGGTGGCTACCTTTGTGGCTGTCCTGGGGGCTACTTCAGAGCTGGGCAAGGGTAAGGGACAGCTTTCATAACAATCACTGGTCCACAGGGCAGTATTCCTAACAGTCTCTTATTTAAGCACTCAGACCTGTCAGAGCAGTAAGGGCTGGTAGAGCTTAGTTAATTGTCCAAGGTAAAAGTAATATGCCCTGAATTCCTTACTGAACTAAGACCTGCAGAGCTGGGCCTTATTGCTTTTAAAAACCCAAGTTTCAGTTGAAAATTAAAATTAAAAGGTTAAACAGTTTAAAACAGGGGTATTCACTCCCAGGCCTCAAGGACCACCAACCGGTCAGATTTTCAAGGTATCTCTAATAAATATGCATGAGACAGATTTGCATGCACCTGCCTCTATTGCATGCAAATCAGTCTCATGCATATTCATTAGTGGTGTCCTGAAACCTCAATCTGTTGGTGGCCCTCGAGGGCTGGTGTGAATACCCTTGCTTTAAAGCTTTCCCTCTTCCACTAAGCTGACCAGACGTCTCCAGGTCATCAGGGATGGGCTGAGCCAGTCCCGCGCTGGTAGTTCCTGCTTTTCTCACAGAGCTGGAACTTACAGGCCTACAAACATAACGGAAATTAAACTAGGCCTGGCTCAGCCTGTGCCTGGTGACATGGAGCCATCCCCTTTTCTTCTGGTGGAGCTGAGCAAGCTGCAAGATATTCTAGATGAGTCAGAGCCTCCTGTTACTCAGTGCAGAGAAATAAACAGGCAGGTGCTGTGTCGTTTTAATACAAGACCGACGCAATGTGTTTTGCTCTCACCCCTGCAGGCACTGCGTTTCCGGGCTTGGCTTCGGCCAGAGTTCCTACCTGCCGGCGCCTGCCGAAGAGAGTGAGGAGAACCTGCTGTCCCCTGAGGGCTGTTACGAGTGCAAAGTTAACGGGTATCCGAAGCGGGGCCGCCAGCGTCGCAGTGCCAACGCAACAGGGTCTCAGGAGGTAATGATGAGCGGGGAAGGTGAACGTTTAGTCTTACCTGTTAATTTCCGTTCCCTGAGTCCTGCCACACCAGTCCAGAATAGTAGGGTTATCTCTGCCTGTTAGCAGACGGAGTCTGAGGAGAGACACTGTGGCATCCCACAGAAATGGAGTGTGAAAAGCATGTTTGCATACATGTGTGTGAGAGAGAAAGAGAGTTGTATGTGTTTGGGGGAGCGAGAGAGTTCACATCTACCCTCACGCAGTTCATGCCGAGCCCTAGCCTCCCTCACTCTCTCCCCACTACATTCATCCTTCTCCACAGTTCCACTCCCTTCTTGTCTACAAATTAAGCCCTGAGCACAAAGCACCCCTTGGAATCTGTTGACTCTTCAACAGGGGCTGAGGGGATAATCTGCTTGATTTACATGGACAGTGAGACTTCCGAAGCTGCCCTGTCCCCATGAGGGCCACTGGAAGAGATACTGCCTGTGTTTACTAAAGGCAAAAAATGACCTTGGATAAGAAGGATGACACTGGTTAATGTGTGGAAAGACTAGAAGGGATCATTGCCAATAATGGTCTGTAACTCTGGGCATAGGCCGGTAGGGAGTCAATTTTAAGGAATATCCTTTGAGAACGAGAGATTAAGCATCTCAAAGGGAGGAGACTAGAGTTCTAAGAACAGATCCAGATTTCATTGGGTCACTGGAGGTCGGAGGAGAGGACAAATACACTTAATGCCAAACTCCCTGAACCTGATGAATAGGGTATTAAGAGCTTAGCCCTTGTTCCAAACCCTTTTGCAGAAAGGTCAGCATGGAACAGGATGTCCACTTGCCAAGGTGAAATGGCCAGAGAAAAAGTCACTACTGAAGAATTTTCCTCTTTGAACTAACCCACTCTGCAAGGGTTAAGGCTGATAAGACAAAAAACAAAGCTGGTTCCTGGCATACCAAGCTATGAGCAGTCATTAAGCTCTTTTTTTTCTGGCAGCTGAATCTTAATGGCCTGGAAACTAGCGATTTGCCATCAGTTTCAATTGTAGGGGATCCCCATAATGTATTCTGTTCAGGAAAGCTTCCAGTCTCTGCTCACACACTCTGGAGACCAACTTATTCCTGTTGAAGAAGTCAGTTTAAGTGTATGCTACCCTTGCAACATGAAGTGCTAGAAACTGCAGTAAGTTCTGCTCTGCCAACCAAAACAACCTGGTTTTTTTTTTCTGGGCTATTGCTGGTCTCCGAGCGTCCCCTTGCCTGTTTGCATCAGCAGCTATTAAGGGTAGGCTGGCCCGATAGCCTTGGTTTGTGGTTTGTTTATAGACCACATGCTTTTTCTTCTTCTTTGGACCAGATCCCTTAAACTATGTGAGGGGTGTAGAACACATCCCAGGACACCAGGCTTACTCTGACGTGCCCATAACCAAGCTGGGAGGATCCAGATCCATTCCTTTTGATAGACTATGGTACCTGCCACTCAAGTCAAATCATCCCTGACTGAGTAGAACAGGAGAAGCACCTATTGCGGGTACTAGCAAGCCAACAGGTGAGCTCTGACTCCAGGGAATTAGATCCGGAGAGGTCATCACAGAACCCAGGAGCTGGTGATACTCCTGCGCTCTAGGAACTGCAGGGGATAAGTCTCACACTTCTGCTAACCATTTACTCACTCTCACCTGAGTCAGAAGGCCTCAGCCTACCCTGGTATCAAGAAAGGCCCCGCCAGCATTCATTGTTCTCAGTGTAAGTCAGTGGGAAGCAGAGTGCTATAGGGCTCTGCCCTCTTCAATGTTTATCTTGCCCCAATTTGCAAGCTTTTTTCCTGTCTCGGCGTAAATTCTTGTGTCTATACCAACAACATATAATTTTTTGTTCAAAACTCCACTAACTGGTCCGATATTCTGAAATTAGTCTCATTAAGTTTACATTCAATTAATTGTTGCTTATTTCACAACAAACTATTGTTAAATATCGCTAAAACCAAGCTCATTATTCTTAGTAAATTCCCTCCATATAATGTTCCAGTTTCCCTGAAATTTAACAACCACACCATTCCCATTAGCCATCATGTGAAGAACCTGGGGGTTAGTGTTGATGCCTTTATTTAACCAGAAGATTAAAGCAGTTGTGAGATCTTCCTTTTTCAAACTACGCACTATAAGGAAGCTTCACCCTCTGTTAGAGCCCAATGAGTTTCGCACTGTTCTGCAGGCTTTGGTCGTAACCGGCTTGGATTACTGTAACGCGCTTTACGCAGGGTTTCCAACAAAGGTGTTGCACCCACTGCAACTTGTTCAGAATGCTGCGGCCCAGATCCTCACTGCAACCCCCCATTCAGGGGGTTCATTACACTGGTTACTTATTAAATACAGGAGTCAGTACAAATTAGCCACCTTGATACACGGACTTATTCATGGAGATACAGATTGTTGGATTAGGATAATTTTTGAGGATCTATAAACCCATCATTGGGTCACTAAGATCTGAGGGCAAGGACTTGCTGAAAGTGCCTAGAGTAAAGCTGGCGCATTTAGATACCACAGGTCCAACCTTATGGAATTATGTACCAAATAATATCCGATCCATTGATTGCCATAGTATATTTAAAAAGGCTCTTCCTATTAAGAGAGCATATAATTAGGAGTCAGTCATTGTCTAGTTGGTCAGAGGAATAAAGACAGCTTGATTACTGTGTTTTGGCAGGTTATGATGTTTTTGTTTGTGTTTGATGCCTATTGGCTGTTTTATGTTCGTCCAGAGGATTGTGTATGTTTTATCTTGTAATCCACCTCAGACCTTTGTGTGAAGAGTGAGGACAATACATTTTAATAAACAGACAATAGAAAAAGCAAACCCAGCGATTGGGAAAGTACCAGACTTTCTACGTAGCCTACCACTCAAATCAGCACTCCGAGAACCTGAGCTCCCTTGGATGAGGTTGACAGATAACTCCTTAGCCTTCATAGGTCAAAGTAGAGATCGAAATAAGGCTGGGATGTATCCTTCTGACCCTGGAGTGAAGGACTTTGCCATTGCAACAAGTCAGAAGTTGAAAGTGGAAATGCTTCCTTTGAATACAAAATGCAAAGGGATAAGAGAATTTCTAGAGATCGTCCCAGATGGGAATTCAATAGAAACTTCTAAAAGGTCCAGGAAGGAAAAGAACTCCTCATGCCTCACAGCCAGACTGATGGAGTAAAGGTTTGCATAATGCAATGGGGCATCCCAGGACATTGAATGATTCCCTTCTGGCTGAAGGAGCACCAAAGGAGACCGGCCTTTTTCTTTCAGAACCCCAAATAGGCGTACTGAGCTAAGCCATGAGCCTTGAGTGGTACTGAAACACAGCTATCAAACTCTGAAGCTTCCCCAGAGCAGCCTTTACTACCTACTCTTTGACGCCGACGTGCAAGGAAACACCATCAAGGTACTGAAACCAAGGGGGTGGCACTAGGGACCACCAGTCCCATACCATGACCAGTACCACTAGCCTGAAGGAGTGAAGAATCACCCACAGTAGGGTCACTGTAACTGATTCATACCAGAATTGCTTTTGGGGGGGAAGGAGGTGGCAGGGAAACCTGCCCTTCCAAGGGCCAGATGAGTATCTGTTTTGACAATTCGTGTAATCCGTAACTCTACAACCAGGCTGATCAATATCTAGACAGAGTATCACCTCGCCTGGCTGATTCTTCTGACATCCCTCAGGTCAGCAAGGCGTCAAACAGTCCTGAGACTCGTTAACACTATCCTCTAGGAATATTTCTTAAGACAGACCTCAAACTTTGAACCTGCTGCCCCGTTTTGCGGTCTATGGCCATTACTATGGCACCAACGCAAAGGATAGGTGGGAACAAGCCCCTCTTTCTGAAATAACCTGAGGTTGGAGGAGCCCCCTTTGGAGGCAAACTCTCCTTATTCCTGGGTTTCCAAGAAACTATCCTCCACCGTGATCAGCTTCCCTGCTGGCCAGAAGGGAATCCAATGGAGGAGGCTTCTTAGCAGCCCAAGGTTAACCAGCCACCCTAGTCCAGAAGGACTCTGTATCCCTGCATAGACAAAGGTCCTTAGGGAGAGTAAGAAGAGTCTCACTGAAGCTCCTGAACTCTAATGCTCAGGAACTTGCACCTCTTTTGTTTAATTGTCTGAGGGAGGAGGAAGTAATACTTTATACTTGAGGTGCATGCACTTTTCCACAAGCACACCAGGAATTTTATTTATTTATTTAACATTTTTATATACCGAAATTCATGTAGCAAAAGTTACATATCAAGTGAGTGCCTTCTGAGAATGAGCCCTGTGCACATGTATTCATAACAGGGCTGCTCTGCCACTTGGTCCCGAGGGCCTCTAACTGGTATTAGTACAAGCAGCGAATATGTGACTGCATGGGATACCCTAAATAGGTGGCCAGTGCAGACTGACGAGGTAGCAGGGCCATCTGCTTCCCTTTGCCTGCTGGCTTTCCATGCGCAGGGAATAGCCGCAGCGCTTGCCACCAAAAACACTCCAATCCAGCTGCGGAGATCCCCCCCCCACCCCCCCTTTAAGAGCTGGTTGTTTCCACAACTGCAGTGGCCACCATCCAAACGTCTCTGGGAAGGAAAACAGCTGTAGGCATTTTGACTTTATAGGAACAGGCCGAGTTCCAACAGCTGCAGGTCCTGCCACGACAGTGAATAATTACGTCTGCCCGGAGGGTTTACAGAGAGGAGAAGACCCTTCCCTGTTTGCAGTTTTGTAAAACATTCTCACGGCAGCCGCTGAAGGACTGTAGCTGGCTGTGCTTTCTATTTATTTATTTATTTATTTAATTTATTTATAGATTTTTATATACCGGGGTACGTAGATAACATCACCTCGGTTAACATTCAACAATAATTCAGCATTGCGCTTTACAATGAAACATAGTAACTGAACAAATACAATAACATGTATAGTTTTGAATTTAAAAAAAAAAAATATATATATATATATATATATATATATATATATATAAACAATAAATGGTAGACTGTGGAAATTAGGAAGAAGAGCGGAGGATTCAGTTCATTAATAGTATGCTTTTTTAAATAACCAGGTTTTGAGATTTTGTTTAAATTTTTTGTGGCAAAGTTCCTGGCGTAATTCAGAGGGCATGGTGTTCCATATAGTTGAACCAGCAATGATGAATGATCGTTCTTTTGTACTAGAAAGTTTGGTCAGATTGGGTGCTGGGATCTTTAATTTGGCTAAATGCTGGAATCTCGTTGGGCGGTGTGAAGTTTTGAATTGAAGATGATCGGTGAACCAGAGCATATCTCTGTTTTGAATAGCTTTATGGATCAGCGTCATAGATTTATGTATTATCCTGGAAGATATTATATTTATTTATTATATTTATTATATTATTTATTTATTCTTATAAAAGCAGCTTTGCTGCTGCTTAGCCCAGTCAGTCCATAGGTAAGGGGTGCAGGTGAGGCCAGATTTCAGATTTTGGCGCTCATAGGCAGGACTGGAGGATGAGAGAAGGGGTTCACCTTGTTGTTTAGGGAACAGGAGATTCCCTCTTGGAGACTGGAAAGCCGGTGTGGGTTTTTTGGGCCAGCGTTCTATGGTGGTGCTTTTTTTGAAGCGGCACCAGTGTATTGCCTTAAAGCAAGAAGGAGCAGGCTCCTCTTCGGCCCAGGTATTCTCAATGCCTTCAAAATTTGGCGCCCTCTGCAGTTGCCTAAATCCAGGCCTGGGTGCAGAGCTTGAAGGGAGGAAGAGGACCCACAGCCACAGCCTCAGGTAGAGAGGAAGCTGCCAAAGGCTTCCCCTTCCAGACCTCTCAAGGCTGGAGCCCTGGGAGCCACCTGCAAGGTCCTGCCAGGCCCTGCTCAGTCAGGTCCAAAGGAAACCTGGGGCTCACTTACTGACACTGCTCAGTCAGGTCCAAAAGGGAATCTGGGAGTCACGTATCAGTTGTTACTCAACCAGGCCCAAAATGGAACCTGGAAATCTCTTAACCTAATGCTGCTCAACTAGGCCCACAAGGGCACCCAGGATCCATGGTGCAGGTGTCTGCTCAACCAGGCCCAAAATGGAACCTGGAAATCTCTTAACCTAATGCTGCTCAACTAGGCCCACAAGGGCACCCAGGATCCATGGTGCAGGTGTCTGCTCAACCAGGCCCTAAATGGAATCCTGGAAACCATGACCCTCGCCCTGCTCAACCAGGCCCCAAAGGGAACCCTGGAAGCTATGATCCAGGCCTGTTCCACTACAGGAGCCATCACAAAAATTGTTTGCCCTAGGAGCCAAGATACTGATCTACCAGGGAAAACCGCACACAATCTGTTGCCCTGGGAAAGCCAGAGACCTGGGAGCTGAGAGCGCCTACTGCACAAGTCCAGCATGTGTCCACCATCTACTGGAGACAGAAATACCGACTATTGTCAGCGTAGCACCAGCCTTTATACCAAGTAATAATGTCAATGAAGAAAAGGCGGGTCATCTGCTTCCATCTGCTATTAGATGGAGATAACCCACTAGTCTGGACTGCTATGGCAGGATGATAAGGAATGGAAAGCTTGGTTGCCTAAGGGCTCTGCAAGGTGACAGGGCTTAGCTGCCTTGTGTCTCTTCCTAACACTGTTACCTCATGCAGCTTTGGCTGCGAAGGCTCTGCAGTGTCATGCTGCATGGATCAAACCAGCGATGGTCTCACACAGTAGATAGCTAGAAATCTATTATAAAGCAGGCAAACATTTTATATTTGCAGGTGCTTATTAGTAATTTTTTCCAAATGGACAATGGACAAAAGTTCTTTTGCAGCCTGCAGTGAGATGAACTGCATCAGAAGTGCAGACAGGGTGTAGCAGCTCTGAATGGATGACCCTCTTTTTAAATTACTTTTTCTGCTGGTTTCAGGACAGACTGATCTGGTTCTGGTTTTGCCCCATTTGCAGCGATTAATATAATTGCTACAAGTTCATGCAAGAGAGCACGTCCCACATCCACAAAGAGGCGATACATCCTCATTCCCAAAAAGTCAGGAAGCCTTCGCCCAATTCTGGATGTCAGAAAATTAAACACATAATTCAAGACAGAAAAGTTCAAAATGAACTCCTTGGGCACTACCCTTCCTCATTTAGAAACAGGTGACTGGCTAACACTGAACCTCAAAGATGCTTCTCGCCATATCCCTATTCACAGATCCCACAGGAAATTCTTTCAGCTTGCTCTGGGGGAGCAGCATTATCAATATAAGTTCTTCCCTTTGGCCTAGCAATTGTTTACCAAAAGCCTGGCTGTAGTAGCAGAGCATCTTAGGAAAAACAGCATTCTAGTGTTTCCTTATTTAGGCAATTGGATAGTATCAAGCAGATCTTACACTCAAACCAGCAGCAATATGCTCTTTGTTCTCAACATTTTACAGCTACCAGGATTCGTAGTCAACCTGGAAATATCGTACCTCCATCTCTTTCATTGTCTGGAGTTCGTAGGAGCCCAATTAAACACCAAGATTTTCTTTCATGTCAAAGAATGCATTAAAATAGTTCACACCTTTTCTAATCATCCAGTAGTGACAGTGCAATTTTTTATGCAAATGCTAGGGCACATGGTGGCCACAGTGCATGCGACACCATTGACAAGGCTGCACATGAGACAAGCATTTCAAGTTTCATTGGAAGCAATACCTTCATTGTTTGTCCTGAAGGATTCCAGTTTTGAAAGATCTCATATGCTCCATCAGATGGTCAACAAAACCATTGAATCTCCTTCACGGTCTCTCATTTCACCCAATGAAGGTTCAACAGGTAATAACCACGGGCTCGTCTCCTCACAGTTGAGGAGCTCATCTAAATAACATTTGTTCTCAAGGGACATGGTCAAATTGCGAGATCAAGTATCATCTCAATCTTTTGGCGCTTAGAGCAATTTTCAGCATTCTTCAAGTATTCAAAAACTGGATAAAACATTCTATAATTCAAATTCAGACAATGCTCCTCCTGCTCTTTGTATACTCCTCCTTGTTTGCCCTCCCTGTTCATTGTAATTTCTACCTTTAAAGTTACATTGTAAACCGGTATGATGTATGCATACTAATACCGGTATATAAAAGTTTTTAAATAAATAAATAAAAATAAATTTTTAAATAAATAAAACAAGGAGGCACAGGTTCTGCGATCTTATCCAGAGAAACCATAAAGATTTGGAACTGGGCTGTACATAAAAGCATCACATTGTCTACCATTTATCTCCCAGGCAAGCCCATATTCTAGCAATACCTCCAGTCTCCTGAATGGTCACTTCACTACACAGATTTACAGAGTCTTTTCCACAGATGGGGAATGCTTCTCATAGACCTAACTGCATCACCACACAATCACAAACTTTCCATATTTTGCTTCAAGAAATGAGCGATCAATGCTTTGGCATCGGACTCGTTCCTCATTCACTGGGACAAAGCCGTCATGTACGTATTTCTACCAGTTTCTCTCATCTCAAAGACCTTACTCAAGTTACCAAAGGACAGCTATTGTTTTCATGGCTTCAAAGGCTAGAGATAGCTCCACCAGTTCACCTTCCAGTTTTTCCAAAACTCCTAACACAGACTGAGGAACTCTCTTCTGCATCTCATCCTTCGGTCTTTGGCCTTGACAGTGGATATCGAAAGCAAAATAATAATGACCTTGCTGTTTCCTTCTGAAGTAAAACAGGTTATACCAGCAGTTATAAATCCTGAGGTCCATATTCAGGCACAGTCTGGCTAGCAAAGTTAGCCAGGTAAACCTATCCAGCTAATTGTGGAGGTATATTCAGTAGTAAAGCCGCACTATTGAATATAGTAGGCTATCTTAAAGTTAGCTGGATAACTATAGCCGCCTAAGTTTAGGATAGCTCTTTTGCCCAACGAGACGTATCCGGCTAACTCAACTCCTCCAAGTCATGCCCCTGAATCGCCCCCAACTCAGCTAAATTCTAGCTGCCTAACTTATTATGCGGCTAGAATTTAGCTAGCTATGTGCCCAAATATTCATTTAGTTAGCTGGATAAATGCTTTTGATTAAGGTCCTCCCTGCAACTAGACATTCTTATAATTTCAAGGGAAGATTTGCTGCTTGGTGTGCCTGGATCAAGGAGATCTATTTATATGCCTGATGTCATCAGTACTTTTTCATTTTTCCATTTCTGATTTGAAGTCAAATTCTGAGTTCATTTGAGAGCAATAACATCAAGATTCAGAAGGCTTATCTATATCCCATCTTCCAATAGTATCTAAATTTATCAAGGATTTGAACCGTTTGAAACCTCCAGCTCAGTGGGGGTCTTAATGTGGTTCTTGCTCAGCTAATGAAACCATTCAAACCTATTGCACCTACAGATATTAAATGATTTTCTTGGAAATGTCTGTAACTGGTAACAATAACGTCAGCACACAGAGTAAATTAACTCCAAGCGCTGGTAATTTACTCTCCATATACTCAGGTATTTCCTAATTAAAATAGTTCTAAGAACTCACTCGAAATTCCTACCCAAGGTGGTGTCACAGTTTCACTTGAACCAATCTTCCTACATTTTTTCCAAGGCCTCATTCATCCTCAGTTAAACCGTTTCTTCATACTTTGGACTGGAGATAAACCTTGCTGATCTACCTGGATAGATCAAAGCATGTCAGAAAGACTTCTCAATTGTTTTTCGATTGATGGCAACACCCAGAGACATCTGATTAAAAAACCGACACTTCCGTCATGGTTATCTTAGTGTATTTCATACTGTTTCTCCTAAACACGGTTTCTTCCTTCACAAAAGGTAAAAGCACATCAAATCGGGGTCACTGCAACTTCTTTCTGTAGTTCACAGGAGTCAATCATTATTCAAGACAATTAGTAAGGCTGTCACTTGCATTTCCATTCATACTTTTACTAAACACTACGGCTTGGTCCAGGATTTCCATAAGGACAGTCGTATAGGCCAAGCACGTCTACAAAACTGATTTTGATACCAGCTTCAACTTCCCTCCCTCCACTTCCTATTGGTTGCTGTTGTATTCCTGCTTGTCCACGGAGAAAGTGAATTTGTGACTGGCGGGTCTCTGTGGACCGAAGAACAAATCAGCTTCCTCGAAGTTAAACCTAAAACCGAGGAATGTCTGAGGCAGCTCGCACGGCGGCGGCGGCAAAACAGGAATTCCCGTGCATTCTTCAAAAGACAGTTCTCCTAGCTCAGAAAGAATGAAGCGTTTTCCACATCTGTGCTGTCAGATCAGGTCTCCCCCGCTTATGTGGCTGATTTGTTCTACTGTCCACGGAGAACACCCATTACAGGTAAGCAAATTCCCATTTCTAAGGATCCTCTCCGCTAGTCCCATACTTTCTGAAATCTCGATAGTGCTTTTACTTCCGTCGCTGGGAGGTTGCTCCATACACCCAGCGCTATTTCTCAGAAGAATTATTTCCCAATGTTACTCCTTGAGTTTTATGTCATGACCCCCCCCTGGTTCTACAGCTTCCTTTCTGCTGAAAAATGTTTTGTGGCCATTATTTCTGTCTTGGAAATATTTGAATGTTTCTCTCATATCCTCCTTTCCTGCTGGGTATATGTTTGTATACCTTTAGTCCTGTTTTTAAGGAAACCGAAAGTACCAGGCCATGCATGCAGTGTGATAAAAACCAGGATTGGATCAGCCCGTCCTAAACAACGTTGCTGGTTGTGGTGTTTTAGGTGTGTTGTGTTCGGGTTTTCTGACCCTACTGCTGTTTCCTATCAGGGTGACCCGATCAGCCTGGCCAGCATGGACACCGAGGCTCTGCTTCTGATGACTCTCAACATCTCTGAGCTGGCCCATCGCCAGCACATCCTGGAACTGCTGCCAGCCCTGGAGGCGCTGGAGAACCACGTGCGGTACATCATATCCCAAGGCAACGAGGAGGGCTACTTCCGCATCCATCAGGAGGAGGGACTCAGCTACCTCCACCTGGGGCCCCGGAGGGCCACGCCCGGCACCTATGCACTGGAGATCACCAGTGTGCCCCTCTACCGCAGGCAGGAGCTGCGGGAACTGGAGCACCAGAATGACCTCAACTACCTTGCAGGAGAGACTGGGCAGGTGCTGCGCATGAGGCTTCAAATCAGGCTTTACTAGGAGCCGGCACAAACGGCAGCGTCACCACACCCTTCCACAGAAGCCACGGATGCAGGCGCCTGGCTCGTACCTGCCCAGCCCCGTGTGTCCGTACTTTGGCACTGAAATTGTACAATAGGTGGGAAACGTGTAATATGTGCTTTAATCAACCAAAAGTGTCTGCGACTCTGTCATTTTTTTTCCCCCCTAAATATTTGTAAATTGTTTTAATTTTTTATGCTTGGGTTTTTTTTGGTTTTTTTTATATTTTATGTGGCTTGTACTTCAGATGTTCAGAGCATAACAACAGGAACAGACGTGTCAGCGTGTGGAGGCGGCAGTGGTTAAAGCTGGTTGCGTGCCTCCCCAGACAGAAGTCAGCAGTAATATTGATGAAAGGGGGAGGGGGGATTCTCTCTTCCCTCCTGAGCTGTGATTTATCCCACTGCTGGCTCTGGAAAACTTGACCGTCCTCTTATTCCTATCTGGATTCAGCAGCAAACATTTTTTCCTATCTTCTTGGACCATACTTTGAAGACATATTTACTTAATATTTATTTTATTGTTTCTAAAGGTGATAAAGTGACCTTCCCTTTGTGGGGTGACTTTATAGCTGTTCTACCCAATAGGCATTCCTGTTAGGAGTTCCCCCTGTATTACTCCTGCCACAGGGCATCCAGAGATGCCCCAGACTCCAGCAGGGCAGGGGAAGTTGGACTCAGGTTGGGACAGCGACAAGGATAAGAAAGAGAGGAATTCTCGATTGCTCAGCCATAAAAAAAAAAAAAGACACTCTGAGCTGCCTCGTCTTTCCAGAAGCTTAGTCTTGTCTTATCTGGAAATCCTTTCAGTTACACCAGAAAGAAATGCAAAGCAGTAATGAGTGCCGGGGCCAGGCAGCTTCTTGTAGTGAATGCCCCAGTGAACGGAGGCAGAAGCTCTGCAGGACTAACCCAGCAGGGGGCATTATCAGCAGGCAGTGCCTCCAGTCATAGAGGTCACTGCGAGGGCAATCTTCAAAACATTTTATGTGGGTAAGTGCATGTTTACCCACCTAAAAAGTCCCTTTGATAATTGCCCTCTTCCCTCAAGTGCGGGTGAGCCTGCCCTTACCTACGTGAAAGAAGGGGGCAGAGTTAGGTCAGAGGGCCGAAATTAGGCTCGGGGGTTTCACGTTCAGATCTCTGCACATACTTTCATGGCACATACTTTGCACCTACTTCCATGCAAGTACAAAGCATCCATGCTATATGCGCTGTCCACGCTGTCAAGATCCCCATGAGAATTTCCCTTTGAAAATTAACTTGCATTCATAGGACTGCAAGATCCCCATGAGGTTTCAAAACTGCTCTCTATAAATGGTTAAAAAAAACCTCCTCTCTCTAGGTATTTTAAAATGAAGCAAAATAAACAATTATCATACTGAAGTCAGGCTCACTGGTCTATAGTTTCCCGGATCACCTCTCGAGCCCTTTTAAATATCGGGGTTACCACTGGCCATCCTCCAGTCTTCAGATACAATGGATGATTTTAATGATAGGTTACAAATTACTTGTAATAGGTCTGAAATTTCATTTTTTGTTCCTTCAGAACCCTGGGTGTATACCATCCGGTCCAGGTGATTTACTACTCTTCAGTTTGTCAGTCTGGCCTACCACATCTTCCAGGTTCACTGTGATTTGGTTCAGTTCATCTGACTCATTCCTCTTGAAAACAGTCTCCAGAATTCCTATCTCCCTAACATCCTCATCAGTAAACCCTGAAGCAAAGAATAAATGTAATCTTTCCGGGATGGCCTTATCTCTCTGGCCACACACACTGAAGGCACATAGCACACAGCACAAAATAAGAAGAGAACCAATAGTTTGGAGCAAACCAAGAAGAAAAGAAAATTCTTGGTGCAAATTGGAGAAAAGTGTTATTAGTAACACCTTATGCATATCTATCTCATGAGCAGTCATTGTGCTATCCTGAAAACTAAAGAGGTTAAGTGTGCCTCCAGGACAGGGATGGCAACAATTGCCCTATAGCCTCCGGCCCTGCTCTGTGTCCCATTCAGGTGGGCCCAATTTAAATGCCCTCTGCGAAACCCCAGAGCTTGGGGAAATTGCTCATTTCCAGAAGTGAATACTTGACGAGCAGTGATACCTTGTCCAGGGCTCTGAGATCCCTCAGGCTCCTTCAGACAAGACCCATCTGGTCTGAAAAACCCATATAGAAACATGAAGGTAGCAAAAGACTGTAAGGCCCATCTAGTCTGCCCATCCACCTAACTAGATTAGCTTTACAACTCCCATCATTCCCTTAGAGATCCCCTTTGTTTATCTCATGCTTTCTTGAATTAAGATACTGACTACGTATCATCTCTGGATAACTCTTACACCAGTGCAGTAAAGGTTATCACAGTCTGCAGAGAAATGCCCAGGACTGATACGGTTGCTAGAATCTACCGTGGTTTAACAGTGGCATTTGTTAAGGCCCCAAATTCCATGGCTGGCTTTCCGTGCCTGGCTTTTAGTTTATTTCCAATTCTGTTGTGGCTTTGTGTGTCACATGATCTGTGCCCTCAATGAAGTAAATGTTCAACATACGCTAAAGACCAAAAAAGAAATAAAGAATGAGAGATTAGCAGGATGGGCAGGATGGGCCTGGTGTCTCGGGCAGGATAGGCCTGGGGTCTGGCAGAAGCCAAATACTGTGGAGTTGAAAAGCATCAGGAAAGAGTAAAACGTCAAAGCATCAACCAGCAGGAATACTTTTACAGACCTACAAAATGACCCAGGTTCTGGAGAGATAACTTTGGACCAGTCCTATCCTCAGCCACATCCCTTTGTGGTGCATTTGAGTACCCAATGGTGCTGATTTCCTGGACAACAAACGCACAAATGTAATTAAAAAAAAAAAACAGCCGGGCCACTTGGCAGCTCAAACTTTTAATGCGCAGGGAAAGTGATGTGTGGTGGGTCTGACGTGCTTGTCATCCGTTATATTTTGCTGTTCATAATAAGCTCGAGGTTAGCCTCGGTGAAGCTTCTGGGCCTACTGCCTGGGACACAAAATGGCATATTTTGTACAGTTGTGAACATGTAAAGGTGCTGGCTCGCACAGCGGTGCAGCCACTCTTACTCCATGTCATCAGGTGATTCAAGGCCATTTCTGGCGTTCTGGCTCCTAACTCCGTGCACAGCAGCAGCAACAGGGACCAGGACCAAAATGCATGGACAGAGGTGAGGGAAAAGTTACCAGGAAAAGCAAGGACCGGGCTTAGCCTCAGGATGACATGGAGTCAGGGTGGCTGCAGTACTACAGTAAAACACAAGACTACCTGAAATCAGGCTCACCACGTGACTCCATTGTTTGCAGGCAGGGTAGGGCCAGTCCTGGTTTTTACCACACATATTGTCCTGGTTTTTTTTCTTCGTTTGGCTCCACAGTTTCTTTCTGCTGCTTTGGGCTTCCAGCTCAATCAGAACAGGCAACAATGAATTTTTGCTCCCAACTATCTGGGATTTCCCCCCTGCCCCTATTTTATAACTCCCTTCTCCTCCTAGCCCAGCCATCGTAGGTACTGTCCTTGGCCAGGAGCCACAGACCTTAGCTTCATCCATAGCCTGGCATGTGTGCACCCTAAGTCCAGACGGTGCATGATTCCAATGAATAATATCTGGGACGGCCCTCCCCCCTATCTGCCGCCAGAGTCTGAGTATGCTGTGCTTTGGGAGCAGAAATCGGGCATGCGAATCAAACCCAGGCCTTCCATGTGGCAGTGCACAGCTGAAAACCCCAGGGGGGCAATCCGATTCAAAATTACAAATCCGTGTGTGCAATGGGGCAAAATCAGGACCGGATCGACTTGTTCAGGTTGACCTGGCAACCCTAACCGGAACACATACCGTGCTCTTCATGCGGAGAGGGG
Source organism: Rhinatrema bivittatum (assembly GCF_901001135.1). NCBI lineage: Eukaryota > Metazoa > Chordata > Amphibia > Gymnophiona > Rhinatrematidae > Rhinatrema > Rhinatrema bivittatum. Next base: position 205,154 of record NW_021820356.1, read on the forward strand.
TGCGGCCCTCAGAATCTGCTGCTCTGGTTAATTTACGCCGGGCCCTCTGCTCTGTTTCCGGCTCCTCCACAGCACGTCTGCCAGCGTTTTTAGTCTTACAGCGAGGAGCAGGTCTGGGAATGCCTATGTTTGTAGCTTTATTTTGTTGTTGTTTTACAATGTTGGTGCTTTTGTTGTGTTATTTCATTTTAATATGATTTTGGGTTTGTTTGATTTTTTTTTTGGTTTAACTAAGCTGTTATTTCAATATACAGTCCAGGAAACGTGAAAGCTGTACTGCAGCTAACAGCAAACTTGAAATCTCTTCTTATCTGGCACAGGTGCAGGGCCCCATAAGAGCTGAGCCCCCCTGCAAGAAGTGCACAAAAGTCTCCTCCCGTGACACTCGGCCACAGATAGGATTTTTCTCTTTGAGTTTATTACCAAAAGGTGCTTTTTTCCTTCATTTTTTATTATTTGTTTTGCAAACTGAAAAAAAAAAAAAAAAAAGAGACAGGGTTTTTCTGAATTTCTGTGTTGAGCCAAAAGTGTTTAAAAAAAAAAAAGGTAAACATTTGCATTCAGTCCTGAATTGTCTATTGTTTAAAAATTTGCTTTTTTTCTAATTTTATATATATATGGAAACAACCATGATCTTCCATGTTTAGAAAGTGGTCTGCACATGCAATAAGCAACTGTTTAAGCTTTCTTATCTCTGTGGAATTTGTTTTTTTTATATCAGAAGCAACAGCAGCAATAAAATTATTTTGGAGTAATGCGTTTTGCTGCTTGTGTGCTCTTTCTGGGATGGCACAAGGACTGAACATCACCTACTATGCATAATAGCATAGTAGGTGATGACAGGAAAAGAGCAACCAACCAAACCCAGTCCCTGAGGCCGGGGGTTGACAGAGCGGCACGTAATACCCCGGTGTGAGAGCCCGCCCTAGCCCTGTGTATAGGCACAAGGACATTATGAGGGCTATTTTCATCCCCCCCCCCCCCCCCCCCCCCCCCGCACAGATTGCAGGCCCAGAGGTATTCGGCTGATACTATTTCAGAATGAGTTGCATCTTTCCGCGGCTAACCAATTATTCACCCCTCCGTAGCCTCTCTGCAGTTCTTTTCCTCCGCTTTCCCTATCACTGCTTCTCGGGGGCTTGCCCAGCTGTCCATGTGGGAGGCCTGGATTCCGTCATCTATAGGGGGTCGCCGCTCCACCCAGTTCTGGTTTGGGTCCCACTTGGCAATGCCATGCGGTCTTCCTTTTCCTAAAACAATCAAAACTACGTCTGGGTCAGGTGGCATTCCTACCCTTTTATCCGAATCCTGTTTCTTAGACCATGGCCTGGGGGGGGTCGCTGTGAAGTTAGTGATCAAAGCAGCCATGAAGGGAAGGTGTTCCCGGCAGGGCCATCTCAGAGGATGGGCAAAAAGGGTGATGTGCCCTAGATGCCAAGTTCTTGGGAAGAGGATGCCACAAGCAACCCTTGCCCAGGGCACTGTTGTTTTCCAGCCACTCACCTGGTCCCGCTACATGACAGCAACGCCTACAGGTTGGTTTAAGGGGGACGCACGTATCGGGTTTCAGAGGCAGCTGTGGTGTGCGCCTCTCACGTTTGGACCAGCTCCTGGAGGAATTGTCCATTAATCAGTAGCCAGCTCGACTACAGAAAATCTACGGCTGTCCCTGAGAGTAACCAGAAACAGGTCTGCTTTTTGGGGATTTGTCAGGTCCTTGCGACCCAGCTTGGCGAGACAGGATGCTGGGTGTGGTGACCCTTGGACTGTTCCCAGCGTGGCATTTCCTATGTTCTTATATAAGGACTGGGCTTCCAAATGGGGCAACCCCTAGTCTATGGTGCCTGAGCATCAGGCCTTGCCCTTAATAGCAGGGGCTGAGGTTAGGGAAGAAGGTGGATGGGCTGGAAGCCCTTGGGAGTCAGAGGACACCTCCATGCCATAAAAAAAAAAGATTTATTTTATCGCAGAAAAGCATTTCTAAAATCTACAGATTCAATTGGTTTTAGCCAATTTTAGCATTTCCTGTGCCCAAGGCACTCGCCTAATTTGTCAGTCCCTGTTAAAGGGGTCTGTTGTGCTGATTTAAAAAGCTAGGAGGGGTTCCAGAGCCATCCTTGGAAGGGCACGGAGAGGGGCAGCTGTCCTAGGCCCCACTCTCGGGGGGGGGGGGGGGGACCCGGACCCCGGAGCAACCACCATAATAGACCTATCCCCCAACACATTAATTTCCTGCCAGGCTGGGATGGATCCATGCTCATCAGCCTTCCGGGGCCCTGCACCCTCCTGAGATCGGTGCTGAGGGGCTCCATGCAGTTATATAATAGTCTGAGGTGTGATAAGGCACTGACTGGTGACTTATCTCTGCCTCTAGGGTTTGCACCTGCACTCCATCACAACTTTGTGTGGGTGCATGTGGCCTCCTTGGCAGGCTTTGTACCCTTAGCTGCCGCTTCTGCAATGAAATGTAGCACTTTACTCCCTGGGCGTCTGGCGAGCATCACAGCAACTTTTCTTGTAGCTCCTGCGCACTGCGCTGAGGAGGAGGGAAGGGGGGAGGGGGTCTACGCAGTTATGGTCGCTCTACAGTGGCCCAGAAACGCCTGCACAGCATCTGACTGTACAGGGCGGGCGACGGAAGAAGCCCCTGGACTCTATCAGAAATATTGTTAATCCGGTTTTTCTTAAATAACAGCTTGGGCAGCCTTCTTACAAGTAAAGAACTTGTATTGTTGAGAGGAGTAAAAGGAAAAACTACAGAAGCCTTGTTTAAAAGCAAACAAAGTACAAAGGAATCCAGTTTCCGCCTGCTGCCTGCAAAGTAGCAGATAAAGATGCCATCCAGATGTTTTCCTGTAGAGCACAGCTTTATACCCTTTCTTACCTCTCTCACACATCAATAGCCCGTCTTGTCCCTGTATGGTACTACTTCCTGTTCTTTCTTTCTCCTGTATTCCTGCTTCCTGAGGCTCACTCATCACAGTGCTTGATATCTGCGGGTTACTTGGCACATCTATAGATAAAAGATGTCATCCAGATGTTTCCCTGTAGAGCACAGCTTTATACCCTTTCTTACCTCTCACACACCAATAGCCCATCTTGTCCCTGTATGGTACTACTTCCTGTTCTTTCTTTGTTCTGTATTCCTGCTTCCTGAGGCTCGCCCATCACAGTGCTTGATATCTGCGGGTTACTCGGCACATCTATAGATAAAAGATGCCATCCAGATGTTTCCCTGTAGAGCACAGCTTTATACCCTTTCTTACCTCTCTCACACATCAATAGCCCGTCTTGTCCCTGTATGGTACTACTTCCTGTTCTTTCTTTGTTCTGTATTCCTGCTTCCTGAGGCTCGCTCATCACGGTGCTTGATATCTGCGGGTTACTTGGCACATCTATAGATAAAAGATGTCATCCAGATGTTTCCCTGTAGAGCACAGCTTTATACCCTTTCTTATCTCTCACACACCAATAGCCCATCTTGTCCCTGTATGGTACTACTTCCTGTTCTTTCTTTCTTTCTCCTGTATTCCTGCTTCCTGAGGCTCACTCATCACAGTGCTTGATATCTGCGGGTTACTTGGCATATCTATAGATAAAAGATGTCATCCAGATGTTTCCCTGTAGAGCACAGCTTTATACCGTTTCTTATCTCTCTCACACCAATAGCCCATCTTGTCCCTGTATGGTACTACTTCCTGTTCTTTCTTTCTCCTGTATTCCTGCTTCCTGAGGCTCACTCATCACAGTGCTTGATATCTGCGGGTTACTTGGCACATCTATAGATAAAAGATGTCATCCAGATGTTTCCCTGTAGAGCACAGCTTTATACCCTTTCTTATCTCTCACACACCAATAGCCCATCTTGTCCCTGTATGGTACTACTTCCTGTTCTTTCTTTGTTCTGTATTCCTGCTTCCTGAGGCTCGCCCATCACAGTGCTTGATATCTGCGGGTTACTCGGCACATCTATAGATAAAAGATGCCATCCAGATGTTTCCCTGTAGAGCACAGCTTTATACCCTTTCTTACCTCTCTCACACATCAATAGCCCGTCTTGTCCCTGTATGGTACTACTTCCTGTTCTTTCTTTGTTCTGTATTCCTGCTTCCTGAGGCTCGCCCATCACAGTGCTTGATATCTGCGGGTTACTCGGCACATCTATAGATAAAAGATGCCATCCAGATGTTTCCCTGTAGAGCACAGCTTTATACCCTTTCTTACCTCTCTCACACATCAATAGCCCGTCTTGTCCCTGTATGGTACTACTTCCTGTTCTTTCTTTGTTCTGTATTCCTGCTTCCTGAGGCTCGCTCATCACGGTGCTTGATATCTGCGGGTTACTCGGCACATCTATAGATAAAAGATGCCATCCAGATGTTTCCCTGTAGAGCACAGCTTTATACCCTTTCTTACCTCTCTCACACATCAATAGCCCGTCTTGTCCCTGTATGGTACTACTTCCTGTTCTTTCTTTGTTCTGTATTCCTGCTTCCTGAGGCTCGCCCATCATGGTGCTTGATATCTGCGGGTTACTCGGCACATCTATAGATAAAAGATGTCATCCAGATGTTTCCCTGTAGAGCACAGCTTTATACCCTTTCTTATCTCTCACACACCAATAGCCCATCTTGTCCCTGTATGGTACTACTTCCTGTTCTTTCTTTGTTCTGTATTCCTGCTTCCTGAGGCTCGCCCATCATGGTGCTTGATATCTGCGGGTTACTCGGCACATCTATAGATAAAAGATGTCATCCAGATGTTTCCCTGTAGAGCACAGCTTTATACCCTTTCTTATCTCTCACACACCAATAGCCCATCTTGTCCCTGTATGGTACTACTTCCTGTTCTTTCTTTGTTCTGTATTCCTGCTTCCTGAGGCTCGCTCATCATGGTGCTTGATATCTGCGGGTTACTTGGCACATCTATAGATAGAATCTCCTGATGTGACTGGGGTTGAAAGGTCTTAGACCCCCTGCACAGTATCAAAGGCTTTGCATACAGGCTGTTATTTCCTGCGACCTTTGAACTACATCTTTATCTTATTCTCGATATGCAGACCTTTCACCCCCAGACGGACCCTTGCCCTCCGTTTCCTCAAGCACAGAAGCTGCAAGCCTCGGGACAGCTGGTTGGGAGTCTTCATGCAAGATTACGTTTCATTGTCATTAGTTGAACACTTTTGGCCCTTTCTTGTCAACCCCCGACCCTCATATTTAGAAATAAGCATCAGCAAACAAAGGTATAAGTGAAATCTTTTCAGGTTTTCTTTAAGAAGTAGAAGGGAAAAAACCCCCCAAAAAAACAAACGCCTTACTCACAAGGTTGTGTCTGTCTGTGAACTCTGGGATTGCCAACGTTCAACCATCACATTTTCAAACATTTGGAGCTGCTGTCTAATACCTTTACTGTCAGGGTTTTCATAAATGGGACTTTTATTGCCACCAGAAAACGCACATGTAGGCTCCGTTGGGACCTTACTAAGGAGTGTGGCCTAGCAATCAAGTCAAGGAAGTGTAGAGTAAAGAAATGCAGCATGTCTGCCCCAGTACCCCCAACGGAGGCTACCCCAGTGGTTTATTCCTGCTTCTATATAAGCAAGTGAACCCCTAGTGTCCCTGTGAAATTTTGAGTTTGCAACTGGAATGAGTAGAAGCCTTTTTCTTTCTGCTCCCTCTAGTTTACACTAGATAGGCCCACACCTTGGCTGAGATTTGTTTCCAACTCACACCCATTACCCCTCTATATTACAGTATTTTGGTTGCTTGTTTTTTTATGTCTTCAATGCATAATTTTTGTTGGACGTTTTCATCCACGCTTTCTACCTCAGAAAGAGAGAGGAGATGTGAGTTTTTCAAGGCATCCAGACCGAGGGATCCCTTCGCCAATCCAGCAATTGGTTGAGAGGAGGTGGATATACAACTTGCACCATAACCGAGAGAAGAGAGGAGGAACTGATCTGCCACGCTGGTGCTCACAAACAGTAAGGAGGTTATCCACAGGATACAATGGAGAGGAGAAAATTGGTAGATTTCAAGATCAAGCCGTGTATGCCAGGTTTTGAGAAGGGGAACTCAGATTGTGATAGGAGGACCCCCATTGCTACAATTTTGCCCAGGGCAGCTTTAAAATTAAGCAGGGCCGGATTAAGGCCAACTTATGCCCTAATCACAGCCCAATTGTTGCGTTCGTGGTCTGCAAGCTACCCTGTGAACCGCCATCCTTAAAGGTCGGGTCAGTCATTCTGCCTCCTGACATGGTGAAATGCCACTGATGCGCCGCCAAATACCACATGGCAGAACACCACCAGCCTCAATGCCATACGCCTCTCCTTAGGCGTGCGCACACCCAACATTGGCCTATTTAAAGGGACCGTGGTGGGAAAGTCCCTGCAGCCCCAGTGATGTCACCAGCGCTGCCCTATATAAGGGCAGTTCCCCGATGTCCCGGGGCTTGTGTGCGCCGCCGAGCCTATGCAATATAGGCTCTGCGCATGCAGGGGGTTTTAAAAGGGTTACGCGCATAACATGCATAACTTATGCGCGTAACCCTTTTAAAATCTACCCCAATGTGCGTAACCGGGCATTTTCTTAAATGCGCTAGGCGTGCGCAGGGCCCGGACATGTGTGTGCCCCCCAGTATTTGACGCATCGGGCTTCCTAAATTTGGGCGTAAGTCAATTTGATTGATAAAAGTTAATGGCCTTCTCCTCCAGAAACTTATCTAAACCTTTTTTAAACCATTCTACACTAAATGCACTAACTACATCCAGTGACAACATATTCCAAAGCTTAATTGTGCGTTGAGTGAAAAAGAATTTTCTCTGAGTTGTTTTAAATGTGCTACTTGCTAACTTCATGGAGTGCCCCCTAGTCCTTCTGTTATCCGAAAGAGTAAATAACCGATTCACATCTACCCGTTCTAGACCTCTTATGATCTCAAAGACCTCTATCATATCCCCCCTCAGCCGTCTCTTCTCCAAGCTGAACAGTCCTAACCTCTTCAGCCTTTCCTCATGGGGAGCAGTTCCATCCCCTTTATCATTTTGATTACCCTTCTCTGTACCTTCTCCAGTGTAACTATATCAAAAACTTTTGACCCTGGTTCTTGCCATGGGCGAGTGCTTTATTGCAAGCATATGAGTCAGCAAGAAGTTTAAGGTCTTCTCAGAGAGCACTGCTTGATGTTCCTTCCATCAAACAAGCAAGGCTTTATGCAACCCAAGAATGTGCATTTTCCATCATAGTGCCTAGCCTCTGGAATCCCCTTCCTCTGGAATTAGGGTAACAAACGTTTTTAAGCAAGTGTTTAATCTATTTTCCTTTGGATGCTTTTAAACTTGAGAGATGTTTCTGATAGTGTTTTAACTGGTTTACAGATTTTACCCTTTATTTATTGTAAATAATGTAATGATTTTAGGTGCTTGTTTTGTTGTTCCATTTTAGATTGTGTATGTTGATCTGTAAGCCACTTTGGGCCAAGACATTAGCAGCTTATAAATTGAAAGAAATCAATCAATTCCACTGCATGCCACCAGGGTTCAGCACCAACCCAACCAACTTCCACAGAGCCTTAAAGTAACAGTGCTAGCCTTCTTTTAAAATAATTCTGTTCTGCCTGATTTTTATTCCATCCCTGACTAAAGACTTTCAAAACTTCCTCTAATTAGCCATTTTCAGCATGTTAAAGGTGCTGGACATACAGTGAAATCATAGATCCTGCATACGGTGACGGATTTAGGTTTTTATCACCCATAGACACTGTTGATGCTGTTACCCTCTCGCCCTCACTCTTACCATTCAGTAAGGTTGGACCACAGGGAGCAGAAAGTCACAACCTGGCAGTTTCCTGTGGCAGCTCAGGAGTAAATTCTGTGACAAAAATTAGGACATTCTGATGCACATCAGCAAACATTTCCATCTTTTAAATTATAAAAATAACGACGTTTTACAAACTTGTTTGTGTCGGAATAATTTATTTTGTTTTAACTGGGTGAGAAAAAAAAAAGAGAGCTCAAGTATCGGTACAGGAAGAGGATCTTGGGGATGAGGAGGAACAGAGAATGAGAGTTACAGGGATGGAGAGGAAAGAGGATCAGAGGTGAAAGGACTGGGATAGGGGAGGAGAGGAAGACAGAGAATGGTCGGGGATAGAGAGGATGGGAAGATGGGGGAAAGCTGAGGAAGAGAGAAGATGAGGGGATGATCAGGAATCTGGGACAGGAAAGAGGAGGGAGAGGAAGGAAGGAATGGGGGAAAGAATCTGAGATCAATGGGAGGGAGAATCTGAATTGTAGTGGGGCAAAGGGAGACGGGAGGGGACCCTACTGTGCTTAAGCCCTGCTCCCCCTTGCATTCTCATACCTTGTCTAACCTCCCACACAAACACACTCTCCTAACCTCCCCAAAATCATTTATCTTTTTTCTGTCTGCTTCGGGCTCATCCCCCCTCTCCTCCTGTCCCTAAATGACAAGAAGGGAGGGGCTTGATTAGGGAGCAGAGTGGCTTTTCTCTACTCTGCCTCCTCTGCTTCATTCTCAGCCCCTCCCCTCTTCTTCCCTGCTGGCTGCCTGGCAGGGGAAGGTCTGAAGCAGGAAGCAGAGGCCTCTTTTCTGCTGAGAGAGCTTCGGCTCAGCTGGGAGGCAAAACAAAGCTTCAGCAGGTCTGCTTCCCCCCCCCCACCCCCTGATTTTTGCTGCCCTAGGCCCAGGCCTAGTGTCCTTATTGGCAAATCCAGGCCTGGGCGCTTATCTTCATCACCGCCTCATGCGGATGTCAGCCAAGGAAAGAGCGGACCTTATCTTCATCACCGCCTCATGCGGATGTCAGCCAAGGAAAGAGTGGACCTTATCTTCATCACCGCCTCATGCGGATGTCAGCCAAGGAAAGAGCGGACCTTATCTTCATCAGAACTCCATGCAGATGTCGGCCAAGGAAAGAGTGGACCTTATCTTCATCAGACCTCCATGCAGATGTCAGCCAAGGAAAGAGCGGACGTTATCTTCATCAGACCTCCATGCAGATGTCAGCCGAGGAAAGAGTAGACCTTATCTTCATCAGACCTCCATGCAGATGTCAGCCGAGGAAAGAGTGGACCTTATCTTCATCAGACCTCCATGCAGATGTCAGCCAAGGAAAGAGCGGATGTTATCTTCATCAGACCTCCATGCAGATGTCAGCCGAGGAAAGAGTAGACCTTATCTTCATCAGACCTCCATGCAGATGTCAGCCGAGGAAAGAGTGGACCTTATCTTCATCAGACCTCCATGCAGATGTCAGCCGAGGAAAGAGCGGACGTTATCTTCATCAGACCTCCATGCAGATGTCAGCCGAGGAAAGAGCGGACCTTATCTTCATCAGACCTCCATGCAGATGTCAGCCGAGGAAAGAGCGGACCTTATCTTCATCAGACCTCCATGCAGATGTCAAGCTGATATACAGACTATGCAGGCTACGAAACATCAAACACAGGGAAAAGGAGGAAGGGGAGGGGGCGAAAGGAGGAGAAAGCTAAATACATGCGGGGAGTTTGCCATTGAAAAGTAAACTGTGTGCTCGGCGTAGTCTCTGTTCTATGTGGTTTACCTCAGTCTGACTCCTCCTGTCTGGGACATGGAGTGTGCAGGTTATGGTAAAACCCAGTGGTGCAACCCTCCTTTTTCTCACAGCTCTGCCAAAAACCTTCTAGACTTCTAGAGAAAGACCACGGTGCCTTTTCGTTTGTTACAATTAAAAGCATTTTCAGACTTTTCCACGGCCTGGGTCTTCTTTCCTTTGAAGACGGGTCTGTCAGTCTATTTGGCTTAAGCAGAGGACAGTGCTTGTGTTCCTGAGTTCTGGATCCAGCATCTTAATATTTCTGGGCTGATAGGGTATCAGATCTGTATCGTAGGTCTTCCTGCACCTCAGCGTCTTGATAGGACCTCAGTGTAGGTCTTTCCTTGCCCTCTCTCTAATCTGGGGGCAGGGTTGGAATTGCACCGGGTGCCAGGGTTGGTTCTTCCATTGGGGAATTGCCTAGAGAGCACACGTTTGGAGGCAGTAAGTGAGGCAGCATCCTGTTTCCAACAGAGGCCAAACCAGGCCACAAGAACCTGGCAATTACCCAAACAATAAGAAGATCCCATGCCACTGATGCAATTAATAGCAGTGGCTATTCCCTAAGTAAATTTGATTAATAGCCATTAATGGACTTCTCCTCCAAGAACTTATCCAAACCTTTTTTGAACCCAGCTACACTAACTGCACTAACCTCATCCTCTGGCAACAAATTCCAGAGCTTTATTGTGCATTGAGTGAAAAAGAAATTTCTCTGATTAGTCTTAAATGTGCTACTTGCTAACTTCATGGAATGCCCCCTAGTCCTTCTATTATTCGAAAGTGTAAATAACCGAGTCACATCTACTCGTTCAAGACCTCTCATGACCTTAAAGACTTCTATCATATCCCCACTCAGCCATCTCTTCTCCAAGCTGAACAGCCCTAACCTCTTCAGCCTTTCCTCATAGGGGAGCTGTTCTATTCCCTTTATCATTTTGGTTGCCCTTCTCTTTACCTTCTCCATCGCAACTATATCTTTTTTGAGATATGGCGACCAGAATTGTACACAGTATTCAAGGTGCGGTCACACCATGGAGCGATATAGAGGCATTATGACATTTTCTGTTTTATTAACCATTCCCTTCCTATTAATTCCTAACATTGTTTGCTTTTTTGACTGCTGCAGCACGCTGAGCCTTGGCAGCTCTGCCTTTTATAAGCCTCCTGTTGTCATTATGACCTCACTGGCTTATGGAGGCAGAGGAGGGACTTATTTTCAAGACCCAGGAAGGGGGCGGGGCAGCCAATGGCTGCCCCACCTCCTTAAAGGAAAAGAAAACAAAAAGGGATTTTCTTTCCCCCAGCACACTCTAGCGGGGGCACTAAAAGAAAGAGGTCACAGGTTCCCCTGCAGGTGGTCCACCTTCGTTCTGTAGCTTCACTTCCATTCTAGAATCTTCAGGTCCTTCAGTCTCCTGAGAGCCAGAGCCAGCAGAGATGCTCACTGCTTGCTGCCCTCCTGTGAAATGACACTGAGCCCAGGCAGCTCTGCCTTTTATAAGCCTCCTGCTGACATTATGACCTCACTGGCTGGTGGGAGAGACCATTTGAGGCTGATGGAGGCAGAGGAGGAGACTGATGGAGGGAGGAGGGACTTAGAGAACAAAAAGGGATTTTCTTCCCCCCCCCCCCCCAGCACACTCTAGCGGGGGCACTAAAAGAAAGAGACCACAGTTTTCCCCTGTGACCTATACCCACTCTTCACCACTACACCACTATGATCTTGGGCAGCAGAAAACAGCTCTTCTGCTTACTGCTTCAGCCTCTCCCTTCCCAGGGGGGGTGCAGGGATGAGACTGCAGGGCACAACAAAGAAGAGCCATTCCCTGCTCAGCTCCTCCACTCCTGTTCCTCACCAACAATATCAACTGACCTGGTCAGATCAAGGAGTGGTTAGACCAGCATAGATTAAAAGTGGAACCTTCTAAATCTAAAGCTATCTGGATCACAAGGAAGAGTCCAACTTCAGTGTTTGCCCTGATAATGGCCAATACAGCGATTCCTCTTAAGGAGCTGCTTTATTTTCTTGGGGTTAAGATTGACTTCGATCTGAGCGTTGTTGCTCCTATGCTACTTAAGTGTATAGGATTTTATACTTCTATAAAGGTTCATTGGAAAGTGAAGATTCTGCCCTTATGGGAAATCTGTAAGTTATGGAAAAGTCTGTAAAGAGTGCCCAAGACGTTTAAGGGGCAAAAGGTTGCATGGAACTAGATTGAGATTGTTCCAGTGCTTGCAGGTCATCTCTTGGTCAGAGGGTGTTAGGTTCCTTCTTCACGGACAGTGGGGCACAATCCCTAGGGGCTGAGTCACCAGGAAAAAGTGATAAAAGCTGCTCCAGATTTGGAAGGACAGAAGCAGGTTGGAGCTGTGAGCCTCTTCTAGTGTTACAGACAGGAGTAGCAGGAGTGGGCAGAGTTTTCCTTCCAAAACCTCAGGAAGCCTGAAGGAAGAGCTGCAGCGTTGTAAAGTATGGCTTGGAAATCTGAAGAAACCTGTGCTTAACAGGGGTAAGAGCTTTATCTGGACCAGGAAGCCAAACTTGCCTTGGGGCTCGGAGGATCCTGCTGCTCCATCAGCTGGACAGGACTGTGAGAGTAACACAATTGTTATAATGGGAAGGAAAAGAGAGCCAGAATAGGCCTGGGTAGAGACTAAGCAGAAGAAGTTACATTAAGAGGATACAGAATATTGTAGCAACTGAAGAAGAATCTGGAATTAGAGGAAGAAAAGTGTTGAGTAAGCAGTAAGAAATTTCCTAGCATGTAGACAGACCAGTGGGTTACCCTGCCAGCAGACGAAGCTGGAGCAAGCTGATGTCACAGAATATATAACCCTGCAGTGACCCCAGCCTGCCAGCATTCTCCGTCTCCAGCAGATGGTGGACGTGCATTGCTTCAGATTTCGGAAGGAGAATTTAAAATAGAAAAAGAAAAGCCCCACTCTCCTGCAGTGACACCAGATGGTCCCTCCCCCAGTTGAGAATTCCTGATTTCCCTGGTCCCTGAGATGTGTGCCTTGATCCAGTAGCTGGGTTTCCCGGCATGGACTTAGCTGACTATACAGCTTAAAGGCAGCGGGTGCAGGAGGCTGAGCACGGCGGTGATGGCACCCGTCCTCTTCCCCCGTAGCCGGAGACAGTCTCTGTACTCAGCCAGTAAAGGCTGAGCTCAGATGAGTTTAAAAGAATTTAGTAAAGGCAGAGACAGTGTGGAGGGGTTTGCAGGACTTCCTCCGGTCTCCGTGCTTGGCGCGCCGTTCCGACATTCGTTCCTGCTCCCATGGGGAGTTAGGGGAACCGGGCAGCCTGGCGAGTTGAGCGGCCCCAGCGGGTTAAGCCCTACAGTTAGGCTTTTTTGCCTGCGCGCCATGTGGTAGGCCATGGCGGTATTTTCGCATGCTTTTGCGCATGCTTTACTGCCCTCTACAGGATATCGGTGTGCACAGTGCATCGGCTCTGTGCACATGTTGTGTGCTCAGTTTTGGGCGCGCCTTTTGCGTGCACCAATGTTTAAGTGTTGGTGGTGCGCCCAGGCTTTGGCACGCAGTTTGTGCATGGGTTTTTTTTTGTGGCGCTTACTCTGGGGGCACCTAACTTTTGTGTTCATAAATTTTGTGCGTTTGAAATTTTTTCAGCGCGAGCCGGCTGGACGCACATTCTCAGTTGCCTGTGCACTGACGGCGCCGGTGAGCAAGAAACCTCTGTGATGCCTGTCATGTTCGGGCATCTCAGCCTGACGTGACCTCTAACCTGTGTCAGACCTGTTTGGAGGCTCAGGGAGAGTTGTCTTCCTCTGATTTCTCTAAGCCTGGATCCTTCCAACCTGATGATGATCTGCTTAAGGATCTGTCTGGAGGTACGCCGGATCTTGGAACTTCCTTGACTGGTTCCTCCATAAGAGGAGGCGGTTCAGTGGGCACCAGTTCCTTCTGGGTTTGGCCTGGATCCGACTGCTTTTTCTTGGTTGGAGTTTTTTAAAGGTTTGCAATCTTTGCTTCAGGCACAGTCCTCAGCCTTGCCCACTCCTGTCAGGTCAGACCTTCAGCCGGTGGCCCCCTCCCTCTTCCAGTCCTGTCTTTAAGCACAGGACCACGCCTTTTCTCGCTGCAGGTAATCCTGACAGGCACCCGGATGGCACTGATGATGAGGCAGATCCTGATTCTCTGGGAGATGGGGAAATTCCTCCGGGACTGGAACCGTATCGGACCATGTTGCGGTTCTTTCATAGAGATGGACTGCCGGCCCTGATTTCCCAGACTTTGAAGATGCTGGGAGTCCCTGGGGCAGATTCCATGTCTGAACCGAAGAAGAATCCCATTTTGGTTTCCTTGAGTAAGGCTGCTTGATTTTTCCCTGTTATGGACGCCATTCAGGAATTGATTGATCTTGAATGGGGCGCCCCAGAGGCAAATTTCAAAGTGGGTTGGACATTGGAAGGTCTGTATCCCCTGGATCCAGTGGTGAGAGAGTGTTTGTGTTTTCCCAAAGTGGATGTGCTGGTCTGTGCCATCTATAAGTGGACAACTATCCTCCTGGAGGGAGGAGCGGCCTTGAAGGATGTGCATGATAGGAGGATTGAGGCTATCCTTAAGCAAGCCTTTGAACGAGTGGCAATGGCTTTACAGATAGCTTCTTGTTGCGTCCTAGTGGCACAATCATGTCTGCTTCTCTCTCAGGAAGTTGATTCTGGAGTGAATTCCAGACCGGTTATGGAACCCACTGCCAACTTTCTAGCTGATGTAGGCTGCAATTTGGTCCGTACCTCGGCTAGAGGACTGGCTTCAGTGGTAGTGGTCAAGCGTAAACTATGGTTGCAAAATTGGTCAGCTGACACAGCCTCCAAAGCTAATCTTAAGAAAATACCTTTTAAAGGCTTGCTCTTGTTTGGGAGTGGATTGGAGAAATTGGCCAGTAAGTGGGCTGAATATCTGGACCCTCAGTTGCCAGAAGATAAGATGCAGTTGCTACGTCTTTGGGGTTCCAATTGCTTTCGTTCCTACAGAGGATCGACCTTTCAGAGGACTCAGCCTTTGGGTAGGTCTCAGTCCTTTCAGCCCAGGCAGACCAAGAGAGAAACAAACTCTGGTGGCGGATCCTCCTGAGCTTCCCAATGAAAGTTTATCGACCCACCTTTAGGAACAAGAGCTAGGAGGATGCTTCTCTCTCTTTTATCAGAGGTGGGTTGAGATCACATCAGATCAATGGGTTCTGGAGGTGATTCAAGAAGGATACGTGCTGGAATTTCTCAGTATTCCTCGGGATATGTTCATGGTATCTCCTTGCCACTCCCTGTATATGCAGCAGGCAGTGGAATCTACACTTCCAAGGCTCCTCCGGCTGAGGGCTTTGGATCCAGTGCCTACATCTCAAGAAAGTATGGAGCGAATTTCCATTTATTTTGTTGTGCCCAAGAAGGCGAGCTCCTTTCGGCCCATCCTGGATCTCAAAAGTGTCAACCATCATTTGAGGGTGACTCATTTTCACATGGAAGCCTTACAATTAGTGATAATGGCCGTGCAGTCTGAGAAATTTCTGACTTCCCTGGATGTGTCTGAGGCCTATCTTCATATTCCCATCTGTTTGGAGCACCAATGCTTTCGGTGTTTTGTAGAGTTGGGGCACCATTATCAGTTTTGGCACTGCCTTTTGGTCTAGCCTCCACACCCAGAACATTTTCCAAGGTATGATGGTAGTAGTGGCAGCATTGAGAAGAGAAGGGATCCTGGTACACCTGTATTTGGACGACTGGCTGATTCAAGCCAAGTTTTAGGAAGAGAGCCGCCTGATGACCTGCAAAGTAATCTCCTTGTTGCAGGAGCTCAGTTGGGTGGTGAACCTGGCCAAGAGCAGTCTTCAGCCATCTCAATCTGGGTGTTCAGTTCGACACGAGGCAGGACAAGGATTTCCTGCCAGAAGTTTGGATTCAGACATTGATGTCACAGGTGCTTCAGTTGGTGAGCACTATATGCTCGACAGTGTGGTCCTATCTTCAGATACTTGGTTTGATGGCAGCAACTCTGAAAGTGGTGCCATGGGCAAGAGTGCATATGCGTCCTCTTCAGCACTCACTGCTGTCTCATTGGCACCCGAAGTCTCAGGACTATTCAGTTTGGCTCCTTTTGCTGATGGAAGTCTGCTCTCACCTCCAGTTGTGATTGTAGGAGGCTCATCTGAAAAAGGGGGTTTCCATGACCGCCCCAAACTGGTTGATACTCACGACAGATGCGAGTCTCCAGGGTTGGGGAGCTCACTGTCAGGAGCTGATGGCCCAAGGACGTTGGAATGCCAAAGAGTCCCTCTGGACTATAAATCACCTGGAAACCTGAGCTTGCAGTTCAGCCACAGGCTGCAGGATCAAGCAGTTCGAGTGATATTGGACAATGCATCGACGGTGGCCTACATCAATCGACAGGGAGGAACCAAGAGCAAGCAAGTGTCGCAGGAAATAGACGAACTTATGGAAAGAGCGGAAGGACATCTACAGATGATCTCGGCCTCTCACATTGCAGGAAAAGACAACGTAAGAGCAGACTGTCTTCTCGCACTGCAAAGCTTCCTCGATTCTTCAGTTGCAGGAGAGGTCCCTGGGCATAGATGCTCTCAATCAGGTCTGGCCGGAAGACAAGTTGCTTTATGCCTTTCTTCTGTGGCCCTTGTTGAGCAGGTTAGTTTACAGGATCGAAGTTCACAGGGGGATGGTACTCCTGGTGGCACTGGATTGGCTCAGATGATCATGGTATGGAGATCTGTGAAGACTCCTGGTGGAGACCCCCCTTCATCTTCTGCCGCACAAGAATCTGTTGCGGCAGGGACTGGTTCTTTACAAGGATCCTGACTCAGTTCTGTCTTATGGTTTGGCCCTTGAGAGGGCTTGCCTGTTGAAGTGTGGATATTCTTCTGCAGTGATTACCACTTTGCTCCATGCTCGAAAGTTCTCCACTTCCTTAGCCTATATATGGGTTTGGAGAGTGTTTGAAGTCTGGTGTGAGGATCACAGTGTTCTTCCTCGTTCGGTTAAGATTCCACTTATTTTGGAGTTTTTACAGGATGGGTTAAAGGATTGGCTCTTAATTCTTTGAAGGAGCAGGCTCCGGCTCTTGCCTGTTTCCTGGACCAGGTGAATGGTGGCTTCTTGTCATCTCATCCTGATGTGACCTGTTTTTTGAAGGGAGTGAAGCATCTTCAGCCTCCCTTGAGGTTACCGGTTCCATTATGGAGTCTTTACCTGGTATTGGATTTCTTGGTGGGCCCTACAATTTGACCGCTACGTAGCCTTTCCTTGCGGTTGTTGTGGTGTTCCTGGTGGTGATTTACATTTACATTTATTAAAATTTCTGAATCGCCCAACACAATGAAGGCCTGGGTGATGAACAAAATGATACATACATAATCATGTAAACATAAAACCAATACAAGGACGAACACATAAAAAATTATAATTAAAAAAAAAATTAATTCTAAAAAAAATTGCACTGAATCAAACAATGGCCTGATAATGTAAAACATAATATCAAATAGTGTAAAACATAATGTAAAATGCTCAAAAAATGGAAGGATTAGACTAAAAATAAGCTAATTTTAAAAAAAGGTCTTCACTTGCTTCCTAAAATCCTTAAGTGAATCAGATTGTCTTAGGTCAATTGGGAGAGAATTCCAAAAAGTGGGCCCGGCAACAGAAAAATCACTTTCTCATTCCACTAGAGCTCAGGCAGTGTCATGGGCAGAGGTTAGATTGTTGTCTCCCGTTGACATTTGCCGAGCTGCAACATGGTCTTGCCTCCACACTTTTTCCAGGTTCTATCGTCTGGATGGGAGGATGCAGCCTTTGCATGTGTGGTTTTGACTGGACCATGGGCAGCCTCCCACCCTATTCGGGAGTAGTTTTGGTACATTCCACTGGTCCTGAGTTCATCTGTCTTTATGCTAGGAAATGGAGAAATTACTATTTACCTGATAATTTCGTTTTCCTTAGTGTAGACAGATGGACTCAGCTTCCCACCCTCGGCTGCTGAATGATTGTATCAATGGTCCTCCTGTGGGGCTCCGTGTCCCCATGGGATTACTGGTAAGTGTTCTTCCAGTCCCTAGATTGGGGTACATACATTCTTACTTGAGTTCAGTGTTTCTTGTTGGTTGAGTACAGTTATGGTTGACTGTTTTAAATCAACTTTTTTCTAGTCTGTCCACAGTTGCTTTTGAAGAGAATACTGGCAGGCTGGGGTCACTGCAGGGCTATATGTACTGTGAGGTCAGCTTGCTCAGTCTTCATCTGCTGGCAGTGGAGCATAAACCCCACTGGTCCTGAGTCCATCTGTCTACACCAAAGAAAACAAAATTATCAGGTAAGTAGTAATTTCTCCATTTCTGGTTGCTTAAGGAGAGAAGAACTGCTTACAAACTGTAAATTTTGGTTGATTACCTACTATTTGGTGTATGTCCACATGTTTTATTCTGAAGATTCTGTAGTAAACTATTTTTATGTTGGAGCACAACGTTTGACTGGATATATTTTTTTTTATGAGGAGTGTCCTGCCCCCCAACTCATGGCCCAGAGACTTGATCCCCCACCTTGGGAGAGTGACCCCTATGCTCCCCAAGTCTGGGAAGGTGATCCCTGCTGGTACAGGGGTCACACCATGTTTCTGCAAATTTCAGCACTAGTAAAGACTGTGAGGACAATATTCAGTTGGCCATTTAGTGGAGAAGTTATCTGGCTAGAGTTATCCGTATAACCTGTCCTGGTTATTCAGTGGGGTAACCGTCCCACTGAATATCTCCAATTTAAGTTATACAGCTAACAGTAGCTGATAACTTTAAACATAGCCGGATATTCTTTTGAATATAGCTTGTTATATATAAAGTTATCTGGCCGGATCACCAGCCACATAACTGGATATCTTCACAAGATATCTGAATAAGTGTAATCCTAGTGAAAAAACAAAACAAAACGCAGGCTTATAGACCCCGACTAGAATCCACACCCCCACCCCCACCCCTGCTTCCTCCCTCAACCCAAATTCCATGGATTGACCCTGATGCCTCCTCCCCAAAGAGCCCAAATCAGAATTTTTTAAAAAATATATAGGCCGGGGATTGATACCAGCCTCTCCCAACTCTCCGCTAGAGTTCCAGCTTTACTTCTTAAAATCTGTGGGCCCCCTCCTTCCCCCTCCTTCCCCCCCCACCCCCCACACTGTACCTTAAATAGTGGTTTCTCTTCAGCCTGGATCGGGCAGCCTCCTAGCGCAACCCAGGCCCAGGCTGATGTCGCTAAGGAGCTACGTTGGAAGCGTAAGCTTCCAGCTTATCTCCTGAGTGCTATGGTGCTAGCCTACGCTTCCAACGTAGCTCCTTAGCGACACCAGACGCGCGGGGCTGGGACACGGTAGGAGGCTGCCGCGATCCGGGCTGAAGAGAAACCACTATTTAAGGTACAAGGAGGGTAAGGGTTGAGGTGGGAGGAAGGAGGGGACCCACAGATTTAAAGATTTTAAGAAGCTGGAACTTTAGCGGAGAATGGTGAGTAGGGTGAATGGAGAGGCTTGTGCCAACCCCTGGCCCATATATTTTTTTAAAAATTCCGATTTGGGCTCTTTGGGAAGGGGGCAGCAGGCTTGACCCATGGAGTTTGGGTTGAGGGAAGAAGGGAGGAGGGGATTCTAGTTATGGCCTGAAGGCCCTCATAATTTTTTTTTTTTTGCTAGGTTTATCACTTAATAGGATATCTTTTGAAGATATCCTATTAAGTAGTTGGTTATCTGGCCACAAGGCCAGGTAACTTCATACATAGCCAGCTATATTCAAAAGAATATCCGGTTATGTTTAAAGTTATCCGGCTTCAATTAGCCATATAACTTTACTTGGGGATTGTGGGAAGGAGCGGTGATTCCCACAGGCCTGGAGACAGGAAGTAATCTGACTCCAGCCTTTCTTAAAACAATCTTTATTCACAGCTTCAATCATATACACAACAGTAGACTGCCTTTACCTTCAGACAATGTACTTTCTCTATTCACAGCTTGTACTGCTTCGTCTCAGCTCAGTGTTTGGACAGCGTTACGTTACAGGAGCTGCCTTCCTCCTGGAGACCTGGGTCTGGTCTGGTTATTGCCACCTGGATCCCAGCTCTTATTCCCCAGTCTCTGGTTATGCCCTCTGAGCCCCACAGAATCCCACCTATAGAGCATACTCTCTTTAAGGCATTTAAGGTGGACACGACGTCTAGCCTGGTCCAGCACAGATAACTAGGGGCACCACATCACAGGGATATTCAGTGGGACAGTTACCCCACTGAATATCCAGGACACGCTATCCAGCTAACTCTAGCCACATAATTTGTCCACTATACAGGCCAACTGAATATTGGTCTCACAGTCTTTACTGGTGCAGAAATGTATATGTTAAATAAAGAATTAGATTTAAGAGTCTCTGACATTTAAAGCTTTACACTGCAGTCCACCAACTTACCTGGCAGATCAATTGATTCCCTAAAAACCTCAGAGAGCTCTTTTGTCTCAAAATGAACTATTGAGATTACCTCTTCCTACCGAGATGTGATTGGCGCATACAAGGTAAATTTCCTTCATTTATTAGGCTCCTTTGGGAACTTCTTACCACTATTATCTCATGTTTGGGAAATTAGTGAAAACTTGGATTTTCATTCAGATATTTGATAATTAGATGTTACCGATTTACTAGTCTTGTAACCTTACTTGTCAACCTTGTTAGAAGTATGGATATGTGGATTGCAGCATGTATTTTATATGTGTTTTGGATCGTGTGTTTATTTGTGTTTATTGTTTTTTTTATATTTTATCTATGATATGTATTTCTTTTTTATGTAAAACGCTTAGCTCTTTTGTATAGTCAGTTTATCAAGTATAAATAAACATAAATATGCCCCAACTGTTCAGGGAACTGGAGGGGAAGAGATAAGTCTAGAGTGAACAGAGCACAGCAACAAAGAGCTACTCTGCTCCCTAATATAGCCACTTACCTTTTCCCCTCCTGTCCACAGGTAAAGGTGGGGAGGAATGAGGTTAGCATGGACAGCTGAGCAAAGAAGAGTTCAGGTTTTGTCTGCATATTTTTTTCTAATTTGTGGCCACTTATTCTGCTTTTTTTGTGACAGTCTGCATTCTGCTTGTGTGACGGAAAGTGACGTATTCTGCTAGTGAAAGGGTAGGTAATTCCAGTCCTGGAGTGCCACAAACGGGTTTGGCTTTCAGGACATTGATAACGAATATGCATGAGATATAATTGCATACGGTGGAGGCAGTGCATGCAGATATATCTCACGCACATTCCTTGTGGATATCCTGAACAGCACCAGAGTTGCCTACCCCTGTGCTAGTGCGCAGTTTCAGGCCAATGCAACATCATCAAATGAAAAATGTGCTTCAGAACTGGACTCACGTTTTTTGAATTCGTGCGCATCCACCTCTCTTGGCCGCTCGATGCAATAGGCAAATGAGCTGCCATGCTACTAGGGACGCGCAATGGATAATTTGTGCGTCTCTAGCCCTCTGCATCGGGCGCCCAGGAGAGTGGCTGTGCGTTCACAACAGCCTGACCAGGGCTCCCTCCCTACCCCCCCCCCCCCCGGCAGGGCTGTTCCCGATTGGTCCTTTTCACTGACATGTGACTGTGAATGGACTAGTACGCAGTAATTGAAGGAGTGAATAAATTAATATCAAGGGCCCGACACTTAATATAAATTCATTCACTCCTTCAGCTGGGCCAGAACTTGGGGATGCTGCTTTCTGTGGTTCCTCCTGCTATACCGCGGCGATACTAATAGAAGGAACCACAGAAAACAGGATTTTCTTTTTGTGAGCCCTTGAGTGTGGCAGGCGTTACATTTTCCACGTTAAAATGGGCACCTTGGCCGTGTGGCAATTTTTGGCATTGCAGGGTAATAGCTAACAACCTCCTCTCCATGGAGTTTGCATGTGATGAGCGCTATTAGCTATGCTGTGGTTTGGTCGTGTGTTTTGGATAAGCTAATCCCCGTATTACATCGGGTGCAAGTCTAGGGCACCCAACCACAGGTTAAGCGGCTCGCTGACCTACCCGCCAGATGTTGCAGCAGCCTGTTTATGTGTAAAGATCTGTAGCAATCCAGCTTGTTCTGCTTTCCCAACAGTTTCAAACAGTGTTTCTCAGCCCAGGGAGCGCCTAGTCAGTCAGGATTTCAGGATATCAGCAATTAATACGCATGAGCTATGTTTGCATGCATTGCCTCCATTTTATGCAAATATAGCTCATGCATATTAATTGTGGATATCCTGAAAACCCAGATTGGTCAGGAGGTCCCCAAGGACTGGGTTGAGAGCCACTGGGTTAGGAGATGATTGGTATTCCTTAGGGGGTTGGTGTCATATCTGCAGTGTCGCTTTTTCATAGATAGGGTTGCTGCTGTTTGAGTTCTGGCTGTTTTGGTACGGCTATACGGCATCTGGGTGTCTTGGCTTCTTTTATTTTATTTTTTTTGCAGTCTACCCCTAAAAATCACAGATGACGCATTCATCAGATCCTGTGACACGATTTCTGAAATGTATTTGTATTATGTTTGCATATATATTAAAAATAGAGGTCCATATTCAGCGCTACTTAGTCGGATAAGTTCCGATTTATCTGGATAATTGGCATGGTTTAAATATTCGGCCACGGCTTAAGTGGTGGAAGGTGGTAGCCTGGGCGTAATGAGGAGGATTTGATTTAGCCCGATAACTTAGCTGGCTAACTCTGGCCGGCCCATTGACCTGTCCTAAAGTTAACCAGAAAAACGTATCCAGGGCAGCCATGCCAGGGAATATATAAGAAACAAACGTTTATCTGGCTAACTAGTTGAGCCACACAGCGGCCGAATATGGACCTCCTAATATATATATATATATATATATATATATATATATACACACACACAATAAAGTTTCAAATTTAAAAGTATGATGTCCAATTAAGTTTTTTTTTTTTACAGAATTGTTTTGGGAAGAGTAGTAGTGGTGTCATCATGACGGCTGAATTCTATTATCAAAATCTGAGGGTGGTCTGTGGGCCTGAAAGTTAATTAGAGGAGGAGGGGGGGTGCAAGGTTGACGGGGCTCCTAGGGTGCCTAATACCCTTCGGCTGACTGTGCTGGGCCCCACAGCCTAGCGCAGTTAACATCATATCAGGATCAATATGGGCACACACAGGCAAAACGACTAGGAGGTAGAGCTTCATTATGGATCCCAGTCCAGTGTCACCCACCCCGTATCCCCCAATCTCCCCACACACACACTCCTATAAATAATTCTCATCCCTGGCACCGGCAGTCTGGGGACTGGAATGAAATTTAACACCCACAAGAGACATGGAAGCTGCTGAAAGAAGACTAGAGTAAGTCAGAATTGGTCCTAGATACACCTTTTTAATAGGCAGACATTAGTATACTCTCCTGTGACTAACACAGAGCAGGTGCTAAAAGTGTCACTTGTGTTTTTTCATGAGGAACACAAAGCTTTTACACAACCTTGACGCACAAGTACAGAACCATAACCCTAGACACATTACACAGACCAGGTATCCCTGGGCGTTGGAAACTCCGCCTACTCCCAGGGGCTTGCGGCAGCATTAATGTCCCATATCACTGCATAGGCACATCTATGTAGCATCTAACCTAGCTCACTTTCTGTAACTATCTGACGTGTTGCAGCATAAGCGTGAGCACTGCTGAGTTTGGGTATTAGGCTGCAGTACTCTTATATAGTTGTTCACGAGCACAGCTGAATAGAGGGATCACATTTAGTGTACACCTGGTGTTTAATTTTACATTAGCTACAAGAGAGAACACATAGTAAGGGAAAGTAGGTATACAGCAGGAGGTATATATATACCGTGCCTAGAGGCACCAGCATGACAATGAAGCTTATTTCCCTAGGAGGGCCTGAGATTCAGGGAAGCTGAGCGGTGACCTAAGCAACTACCATCAAGACTGATTTAGTCACTAGTCTGCTATTATCACGTGGTCCTCAAAGCCACAAGCAGAAGCTTATCAGGCATCCAGTGATGGCCACTCTAAGACTGGATTAGTCATCGGTCCTCATTCTTCCTAGATTAGCAAATATTCAGCCTTGGTTAGGGGCTGGTTGACCTTGGTTTGCTATTACAACTATGTGATTCTGATCATGGTGTGATGGCTCAGAATGTGGCTTTAGCCCTAGTTGAGCACGCACGGTGTGACTGAGATTGCCGACCACGATTGGGCGTGGTTAGCCACTGTGTAACAATCCTGGGATTGTGGTGGTCGTTGCTGGTTTGGGAGAGGCTGACCATGCTGTGGCCATATAGTGACTGATTGCAGATAACAGCTGGGAATGATTGTCCAGGCTACGTCAATACTTTAATTTTAGTTGTCAGCAATCATCGTCGTTGAAAACTTACCACGGGCATTGTTCAGTATGTTGCAGGATAACCATGTTTAAGTGCTTATGCTCCATAGATAAAATGAAATCTTCAGGTTACCTGTGAGTGCCACTGTGAGGCTCTAAGTTCACATCGGCTCAGTTTGTTGGGTATGCTCTATTTAGCGATAGGTATGTGCTGTCATTTTAAAAATAATGAGGTCCATGTTCCGGTACAGCCCGGATAGCAACGATGGCCAGATAAACTTATCCGGCTAACTTTTAGGTATATTCAATAGTGCAGCCGCATTACTGAATACAGCCGGCTATCTTAAAGCTAACTGACTAACTATAGTCGACTAACTTTAGGGCAGGTCTTTGGGCCAACCAGACTTAGCCGGCTAAAGGGTAAATTAAAAAACAAAAAAAACAAAAACGCACTCGCCTGCATGAACGTGCACTACCCGGCACGCGCACAAGGAGACGCGATTTTATAAAATGCGTGTGCCGGCACGCACATGTTATAAAATCGGTGGGCCGCATGCACACGCGTGCTGAATTTTGTGATCTGTGCGCACATTTGTGCGCGGCTCGTGCAAGGGGGATGTAGACTTTAGCTAGTTTCGCGCAGCGACGCATTGTAGCTTTCCCCTGGTTTCCTTCCCTGTCCGCTCCAATTAAGGAGCTAACATCTGAGCCAGCCGGCTAAATGCCTTTGAATATGGACCTCATTATGAAAACACCTACATTATTTATATAATTTTGTGTCATTTCTCCATCCGAAAATCAAAATGCTAATGAAATTTTGCCGCACGCCATGATGTTGCAGTATGCTAAAGCATTTCAGCGTGTGCCATCAGTAAAATACACACAGTATTTAAAGAAGTGCATACATTGTAAAAAATAGAGCACATGCTAAAATGAAATTAACCAAATAACAGAAATGTCATGTGTGATACGACATAGCGCTAATTTTTTTTTTTCCCATGCACACCCTTGTTTAGTGGTAAAGAAAGGCAGAGCACAGAATGCGCACTTCCTCTAATGCAGTGGTTCTCAACCCTGTCCTGGGGACCCCCCCAGCCAGTCGGGTTTTCAGGATACCCACAATGAATATGCATGAGAGAAAATTTGCATGTTTTGGAGGCAGTGCATGCAAATTTTCTCTCATGCATATTCATTGTGGGTATCCTGAAAACCCGACTGGCTGGGGGGGTCCCCAGGACAGGATTGGGAACCACTGCTCTAATGACTTCATCCCAGGGTAATAGTCACTGGCTGATACTGTGTCAGCAGCTCTCATGGTCTCATCTCAGTGTTTACAGCCTCCACCGGGGTGGGGAGCTGAGCTCTCCTTCCTTGGAGCCAGATTCAGGATGCAAATGGACAAAGCAGGGTTAGGACAGTTGTTCCGACGGGTGGGCAAGCTGGCAGGTGGAGGAGGGTTAAAAATTGGGATGGGGAAGGAACTGCAGGTAATTGTGACTGAAAGCTCAGGGGACAGCGCTGGAGCAGGAAGAAACTGCCTGGCCCAAAATAAATAAGAGGAAAAGCAGAGCAATCAGCACTGGAAGCTATCAAGGTGGTTTGAAAGTTGAATGCTAAGGACAAACCATAAAGAAGGAATGGGTAAAGACAGATAAAAAAAAAAAAAGATAAACCTGTAACATTAACCAGAAAACAGAAGGAATGACATGCCAGAATCACAAAGCTGTGTCATGTTCTAGGTAAATCAGAGGCTTTGGGGTCCATATTCAAACACTGCATAGCCGGATAAATTCTGACTTATCCAGATAAGTGGTTGCCACTGACTATCTGGCTATACCACTTGGCTGGATAAGTCACTTATCCGGTTAAATAGTTAGCTAGATGAGCAGTGGACATAACCGTACCTGGGAACTCTCCGAATCTGACCCAGAGACTCAGGGGTTAGAGACCTGCCTCCTGGTCTTCTGCTCAGCTTGTGGCCTCTTTCCTCTGTTTATACAGAGGAGATGGGCAGGCACTAGGATGGAGTCTGAAGCAGAAGCCCTGCTGCCAATTATCTGCCTCTGACTGCTGATTGGTTCTAGCTATCACAATGAACCAATCAGCAGGGAGAGGTGGGGAAGCACTGTTAGTCCTGCAAGGAACAGGGTAAATCGATGGAGAGAAGACAAGGGAAAATGTATATGTGATGTGAAAGTGTGATAGATCCAAGGGGGCGGGGGAGGTCATGAAGAGAAAAACTGAGATCCTGTGTGTGTGTGTGTGTGTGGTGAGGGTAGAAGTGGGAGTGTCAGAGGATAGAGCGAGAGAGAGTGTGTGTGGGTGCGTGAGTGTGTGTTGGGAGGAGAAAAACCTGAGAACCTGTGTGTAAGTGTATGTGTGTGTGTGGTGAGGGTAGAAGTGGGAGTGTCAGAGGATAGAGTGAGAGAGGGTGAGGGGGTGTGTGTGTGTATGTGTTGGGGTAGAAGTGGGAGTGTCAGAGGATAGAACAAGAAAGAGAGTATGTGTGTGTGTGTGTGTTGGGAGGAGAAAAACCTGAGAACCTGTGTGTAAGTGTGTGGTGAGGGTAGAAGTGTGAGTGTCAGAGGATAGAGCGAGAGAGAAAGAGTGTGTGTGTGTGTGTGAGTGTGTGTTGGGAGGAGAAAAACCTGAGAACCTGTGTATAAGTGTGTGTGTGTGTATGTGTGGTGGGGTTAGAAGTGGGAGTGTCAGAGGATAGAGCGAGAGAGTGTGTGTGTGTTGGGAGGAGAAAAACTTGAGAACCTGTGTGTAAGTGTGTGTGTGTGTGTATATGTGTAGTGGGGTAGAAGTGGGAGTGTCAGAGGATAGAGTGAGAGAGAGTGTGTGTGTGTGTGTTTAGAGTTGGGGGAGCAAGAATGTAGAAAGAGCCAGAATGGGAAGTAAGGATAGGAAAAGAGAAGGGCAAACAAAAGGAGAGAAAACAATGGGAGGAGGGGGGAAGAGACAACCAGAGAAGAGATTGAGTTGAGGGAGGGAAGGAAAAGAGAGATGAAATGTATGTGTGGTGGGTGGGGGAGAGAGAGGGAAGAGCAAGAGTGTGGGTGGAAGAGAAAGGATAGTGAGGGGAATGAGACCTTAATTTTTAGTTACTTGGTTTCCCTTTTAATCAAGTTGCTGCCTAATTGCCATAAAACAGCAATACTTGAATGACTGGAGAGGTGGTAATTGTGTCACATGAGGCTTGACTGCATTTTAAACATTGTTAACCATGGTCAGTGCTGGCTGGAGTGCGCTGACATATTACCTATGGCAGAAAAATGCAAGCATTATTTCCTCATCATCCTGCTATACCAGTCCTGACACCTGGCTTTACTCCCCCTACCAGCAGATGGAGACAGAGGACACATCTTGTCTCTGTGACATCACGGGTGGTTGCCATGGTGCAGCTCCAGCAAAGGCCAGAATTCTCTGTCTGCAGCAGATGCCAGGGCGTCCTGTTTTGGTGCAGCAGGTCACTTGTTTCCTAGGTTTGGGTTTATTCTCTTCCTGGTGGAGTATTTAGAACCTCTCTTTACTGCTCTGGGAGCCAGGCTGCTGTCTTTTGTTACCAATTCAGCGAGGCCTTCCAGGAGGCTCCCAGCCCTACAGGGGGGAGAGTTCAGTAGAGTTGAAAAGTAAGGTATCTTTTTGTACCTTTGAAGGATCCCCTGTGAAGAAAATCCCCCCCCCCCCCCCTTTCTCCTTCCCTCAACCTCTCTCATTTTTGCCTCTCTCAATGTTTTTTGGTTTTTTTTAAGTGTGCTGGGCAGTTTTCATTGGCAATTGCTGATTGAAGCCACTGGAAAGGGGTAAGTTCTTCTAGGGGGCAATTTCATGCTTTGTAATCCTATGCCATGTTTTTTTAAAAATTCTTAGGCAATATCTAGTGAACATATTCATCCACTCTGTTCAGCTTGTGGGAGCCGGCGTTCTAGCAGCACAGCTGGCCTCTCCTGCTCAGTTTCTGAGAAGGCTAAATCTTCCATGGGGGCAGGGGGCGCTGTCTCAAAAAAATCCTGTTTTGGCCAGGACTGCCAGTGATAATGTCCTTACGAGTCCTTGGTTTTAGCCCTTGAGCCCTGGGACAATTTTTCCAGAATCGGCCTCCGCTCAGGCAGCAGTTTCGGCGGGAATGACCTGTCACTTTGAAACCCAGCGTTTCTTGCCTGCTGCAGTCTTCTCCCACTCTGTACTCCCGAGGGCCAAAATAATATGGTCGTGCCTGCAGGCATCACCTCCTTTATTTTGGGTGATTTTTCTCCCAATTTTTTTATTTTTGTACCAGGTCTTCGTTCTATACAGAGGCCTGGAGAAAGTACCTCTCTCTCTCTACAGGTCAATGTTTGATCCCAGGTGTTTCAACATAGAAGACATCCCTGGTGTTTAACATAGAAGACAGCAGGGAAGTTGATACTTATGATCTCCTAGTGGATGATGAATGATTTTCAGAGAGTCCTGATGATACCAGCATGACATCACCTGCCTTATTTCTCAGGTGGTCACTTCTCTTAGGATGTCAAGACTCTAAAGTGGAGGACGTTTCTCGGTGTTTACTAGTCTTTCTGCTGCACTCTGAGGTAGAAAGTAGCTCTGAGGAAGTCAAAAAGCTTTATTGTATCTGTCTGTTCAATGTAGTGCAGTGTAGTGCAATATAGTTCAAGTTAGCTAATAATGTTCTTTCCTGATTTATGCTATGCTTGCTATGAACAAAGATAGAAGCTACTATTTAGATTACAATAAGAATGAAAGATATGTAAACACATTTGTTCAAGGTTGTACATCAGTAGACTTTTTGGCTTCATGGACAAGATAAAAGATAATTATAATTAGTAGAAAATAGAAATCTGTTGTGCTTGTAGGTAATTGGAATTAGTACCCAGGCGATGCTGTCCTGTTGATGGGGGTAATTTTCAAAGGAGTTGCGCGCATAAATGTAAGATACTACAATAGCAACTTTCAAGTAAAATGCATTTACACGAGTAAATCCTATGGATAATTCAATGACATATATTGTAGCAATTTTCAAAAGCCCACTTGCGCAAGTAAATTGCTTTTACTTGAGTAAAACCCAGTTTTACTTGAGTAAATGCTTTTAAAAATCAGGCCCTATGGTATTTGAATAAAATACAGAGATATAACTGTAATTGGTCAAGTTAAGATAAGATTCTTTTAATGTTTTGCTTTATCGTGCTGACCTTGTGTTCAGAAACATTATATAAAATTGATTGTATTATTAGATTTTGAGAATGCCCACCAAGAGCCTGTTCAAAGTGTGGTTTTCTCCCATGTGATATTTTTTCTATGCAAATATTACATGTCACTTAAACCTGGTAGATTTGTACTGCAACAGATTCATTTTTGTTTATTTCAAAATTGTGGAAAGAATCACCAGGGTCTTTAGTAAATTAGAAACTCTTAAAAACGCCACAGCTACTTTCAGAATGGGAATCCCCCAACGTCTGGTCTCAAAGATGTTTAAATAAACTTTACCTTTTGCCACCAGATGCAAATCAGAGGCTTTTTTAAATGCCAGAGTTAATGCATTGGTTTCTGCAGTTTCCTATTAAAGAAAACTATCTCCAGTAGAGGGAGCTGCTGCACTCAAATATCATCAGGATTGTAAAATTGAAATGTTATTAAAGCATGCCTTTACTTCCACAGGACAGACAGTACAGATTGCCATCTGAGGAGGTTATGTTGCTTGGGTGCTGTTGCGCTGGGTGCAGAAGCTCCCTGTTTGGAAATAGGAGCTACTTTCAAAGCTAATGCCTTATATAATCTGATTAGAATGTCTTCAAGGGCTGTTGCATCTTCTGTGGCTGCCAGGAGACACTTATGGCTTCGATATTGGTCAGCTGATGGTTCAGCCAAAGCTCGTCTAAGTAAACTTCCCTTTAAAGGAAAATTATTGCTTAGTGATGATCTAGATTATCTGCTTGAGAAGCCTGGTGAAGTTAAACCATAAAGGCTGCCAGAGGATATGGTTCAACCACACTATAGGGCTAACAAAGGCCACAGTCAGCTTCCCAATCATGAAAATTTAAAAGGAAGAAATCAGTCCTTTGTGGGAGCCAGAAAAAACAGAGGAAAGTCATCTGGTTCCATAGGGATCTCTCATTCTTCCCAATGAAATTCAGTGGGTCCTCTCACCCGTAACTTCTGATCAGTGGGTTTTAAATACGATTCAAAAAATGGATGTGCTATAGAATTTACTACTCAAATTTCCGCCGCTTTTATAGTTTCCCTATGTGTGTTGCTTGTCAGAAAGGTAGCAGTTAACTCTTTCAAGCAGTGGCTCCTGTTGCATTCAAAGCCCAAAGTCACTATCGATATTCCGTTTACGTCGTGCTTCCAAAGGACAGATCCTTCAGACCCATTCTCGATTTCTGGTGGCAGTATAGAAGGGAGAGTTTCTCTGCTCTTTCGATCTCTTGGAAGTGGAAGGTCTCCCATTTGGGAAGACTATCAAAGATTTCTCCATTTTTACGGTTTGAAGAAGCAAGTTCAGTTCAGAGCACTTTTTTTGGTCTTGCCACAGCTCCAAGAACATTCACCAAGGTAATGGTAGTCTTGGCATCTTTCTTGAGAAAGGAGGAGATTTTGGAGCATCCTTATTTGAATAATTGGTTAATCAGAGCCAAATCCCACCAGGAAAGCCTCATGATTTCCAATGAATAGTAGAAGTTTTAGAAAGCTTGATAATCTTGGTAAAAGTGGATAATCAGCTTTACCAAGAGCAAGTTACAGCTTTCTCAGTCTCTGGAATAATTAGGAGCTCTTTTCGATACAAATCAGGTTATTCTGATTTGGGAAAGAATATCCAAAATCAGCTAGATGCAGAAATTTCTCTGCACACAGTACTCAGAGCTTGGGATTACCTGCAACTATTAGGGAGCAAGGTGACCACATTGGATCTCATGCCATGTGTGAAAGCGCACATGTATCCTCTGCACTTTTCTTTGCTTTCTCGATGGTTCCCTTACATACAAGACTACAAAGTCAGTCAGTGGAGACTTTTGTAGTGGTTGACTCCATTAAACGATCAGAAGAGAATGAGGTTTGAACGTCCTTCCTGGGTATTTCTAACAAAGGCAATCCTGATAAGTTGGGGTGCCACTGCCAGGATCAAAGAGCTCAGGGACTCTGGAGTCCAGAAGAGGCCTCATGGTCCATCAATAGGCTGGATACCAGAGCTATTAGGTCAGCACTGCTTCACTTCCTGCCAGTGGCGAATGATAAAGAAATCCGAGCCCTTTCTGACAACGCCACAGTAATGACTTGCGTCAACAAACAGAAAGGCACCAGAAGCCAATGGCTGGTCAGGGAGGCAGGTGCCCAATTTAGGTGGGCACAAAAGAATCTACTGCTACAAATCTCATCATCTCACACTGTGGGACTGGTCAATGTTTAGGCCAGTTTTTCTCAGCAGAAACAGATTGGACCCCACAGAGTGAAAACTCAGCCAGGAGGCTTTTTAGAAGAAAATAAATCACTTGGGGTGGATTTTCAAAGGGTTACGCTCCTGCGTGCGCTGAGCCCATTTTGCATAGGCCCGGCGATGCGCGCAAGCCCCGGGACACGTGTATGTCCCGGGGCTTGGAAAAGGGGGCAGGGCGTAGGCAGGGGCAGTCCGGGGGCGGGGCTGGAGCCTCTAGGCACAGCGGCCATTTGCCACTGTGCCCGGGATCGCGGGCCGCCCATCGGCCTGCACGCGCAACCTAATCCTGCCCGGAGACAGGCGCAACTTCTAAGTTAAAGGTAAGGGGGAGGCAGAAGGAAAGTTCCCTCCGAGGCTGCTCCAATTTCGGAGCAGCCTCGGAGGGAACGGAGGAAGGCTGTGTGGCTCGGCGTGCGCAAGTTGCACAATTGTGCACCCCCTTGCTTGCGCCGACCCTGGATTTTATAACATGCGCGCGGCTTTCCTCTTAGGGAAAGAATTAAAAAGAAACTTTTTTTTTTTTTTTGCTGCTCCCCCAGCCAAGCTCAACCAAAGCCCCTTCACGGACTTGGGCTCGCACTTCTGCCCGCAGCCAGAGACCTGGCCCAGGGTCTGATCCAGAATCCAGTGTGGAAGTGCTGCACCACTCAGTGCTACCATCTGCTGGAGGCAGACGATACTGGCTTCCTGCTGCTTAGCCCCACCCCTAAGCAGTGGCTGTGATGTCACACAGGAAGAATCAGTATTGTCATCTTCCATCTGCTGGTACGGGGAATCAATCCACTCGTCAAGGACTGCACTACTGAAGCAGGACAAGATGGAATTATTCTTCTTTCTTACTCTGTCCTGTTACTCCTCATTAACCCAAAAGGTTTGGGATGGTATTTTCTTGCGGGTGGATCCTTTTTAGATGTCTTATTTCCTGTTATTTGCAGGTTATGTTTCATGACTTTGACATAGGACTATTGGCTTTTGCTGGAATTGCATCATGGTAACAACCGACGAGGTGTGTCCTCTCGCCATCTGCTGTTCGGGAAAGTAAAGCCCTGTGTCTGGACTGGTGTAGCAGGATTCAAGGAAAGGATATTATTAAGTGAGTTACTGTGTGTCCAATATGGAGAAATTTAACAGCTGTGTAAAGGCGTTGATGCGGCATAAGTCTGAAACTTGTAAGCCGAGGTGCCAACTTCATTCTGCCCATGATCCAACTCAACAGACACATCCATGGCTTAGATATGTTTCTGATACCCAGAACACCAGATACCCAGTGAGCTTAATATGCTTTGCCTCCTACTCTAGTCAAGCTGCTACTGGCCAGAGGTGGCAAGTAAAAGCTGATTCGGTCTCCAGTTCTCGAAAAAAGAGTTCCATTAAGAGGTCAGTTTTCACAGGGTTTAGGTTCCCAATTTTGAGAGTTAGGCACCTAATTTTGCCCCTTTGAAAACTAACTAGGGCTGAGTACTTACATGTAGGACATATTTTCATTAGACACCTAAATTTAGATGCATAAAATGTGGATAGGGCCCGGCTGCTCAGCATCAATTTCTAGTTCTAGGCTCCTAATGTAAGCAAATAAACAGCAGGCCTGACATTAGGTGTCTCCGTTTTAGGAACCTAAGTTAGACACATTTTCATGCTTAATTTTAGCTGAAATTTTGCCAAACATTAGTTCCCTAAAACTGAAGCGCCTGGTTAAGGTGCTCAGCTTCCTTTGAAAATCAGCCTCAGACTTCAGATTTTGGCTCTCATGATGTCCAATACTGCAAAGTAAGAATCAGCATCCAGTCCCATACTCTAACCCATTTCTGTTACGTATCTAATGTCTTGTCTACTACCTAATGAATAAAGCACTTGGGGATTGAGTGCATATAAAACTCTTTCTAAACAGACATCTGAGCAACATTCACATCACACACTAGAAACAGATATTTTTTTTTTAACAATACCTTAAGAAAAAAACTGTCTTATGGTTACAGAAAAGGCAGATTCTCTTTCTGAGGTTTCACAGCAATCGGTTGGCTACCAGGAGTTCGATATGCAAAAGCCATTTAGATGGATAACCGAAACGTGTTCCGCCTAAATGGCAAAGCGGCGATATTCTTCGCTGAATGCGGGCCACGTAAATTGGGTTGTGGGCCGGAGGCATTTCCGGAAGGAGCGGAGTTGGCCGCATAAGTTATGCCGCTAACTCTGGTCACGCCGCAGGGCTGTCCTAAAGTTAGCAGGATATACTTATCTGGCTGACTTTAAATCTGGGTATATTCAGCGGCGTTGCTGAACATACCCAACTAACTAGCCCCTAATTAGGTGCTCCGGAGCATAATATCAGCCCCCATACGAGTACTTGTTACCCAGCACAGCTGGAGCAGGTCCTGGTTTTACCCTACTGTACTGAAGGTGTTAGCTCTGAAGGAAAGCAGAGATTACAAATCTATGGCATGCAGTCGGGGAGGGGAGGGGATATTTTAAATCTGGACTTGCTCAGTCTGTGCTGGGTGATGTGCAGTCCTCCAGCAACCCTAGCCCCCCCCCCCCCCCCCCCGGACTAATCATCTGACAGCCAGAGAAAGACGGCACAAAGAACGAGAAACCTGAGAGATCCGAAAAAAGGGACCACAAGCAGCTGTAGGCGTGGGAGAGGAGTTGGTACGGGCACAGCAAGCATGTGCCTTTGCTCCTTCAAGTTAGGGAGCGTCTAAGTAACACTTTGGTCAGCAACTCACAATCACCCCCTCCTCCGGCGCTATTTCTGAGAGCCATTAAAAGGAGCGGGAGTACAGAAACGTAGGTCTGACTTAAAAATATAGAGAGTCCTCCTCCTTCACTCCCCAAGTAAGCCAGTCTAGAAAAAACTGGATTTAGGTACGGAAGCTTAATGCCCAGTCTTTGGTCAAGAGGTTCCAGCATTTAAGGTAAAGATGACTCAACAGCTTTGTCAGCTCCGTAGCCAGGGCTTTAAGAAATGTTCCTCTAGCTTCTCCCCGCCCCTTCAACCTGCGTCTCAAACGTGTCCTTCAAGGCAGCTCTTGAAAGCTGGCCAAGCCTTTATTCCAGTAGACCTGGAACGTCCTCAGAACCGACAAGCCTCACACCATTTGCGACTACCAAACAGACCCTAGACAACGGCTTTCTCATATCTGCAGCCAAGCTGGTCAAGAGGCAGCTGTGCAATCTCTTCCCCTTTCTTTTTTGTTGTCAGAGTTTACACTAAGGCATAGTCGAATTGTCCCCTCTCCAGTCCTTCCTTGTGATCAGTCCAGGAGGAGGCTGGCATCCGGCTGTAGGGGTCCAGGAGTATGCGGAAGCAGCGCACCATCAGTATCACCAGGAACACCAGCAGGAATACCACCATGGCGAAGACCGTCTTCTGCTCGGAGTCCATCCCCATGCTGTTTGCCGGACGGTCCAGCAGGGTGGGGGACAGCAACAGGTCATAATCCGTGCTGTACTCCGTGTTCATGGTCATCGCCTATAGCGCGTGGCCACCTCTGGCCTTCCAAAGGCTTTAGCTAAGGCAAACAAGCAGTCTTCTGAAAAGGAAAGAAACAGAAAGGTAGGCAATGGATAAATATTTCAAATTCAGCTATTACGTAAATCATCCTTTATATATGTAATTGGTTAGGTGCACTAGTTGGACAGGGGCGGTGTCATTCTCAAAAAAAAAAAAGTCATACTTGCCCATTAACTTCTGGGACATGTGGTGATTGATTTTGTTTGCTTAGGTTGTCCTGTCCGTATCCCACCCAAACCAGTCCCCTTAGGATTGTTAATTAAAGAAGAAATCCAATGAAAATGATGTTGATGTTTTATGCATTTACCAGGGAGAAAAGTACACATGATGTTCCACCTGCGCTGAGAAATACACATGGTGTACCCAATACTCAAGCTTAATTGCTTATTTAATTTAACTGGATATCCGGTTAATATAAACGGAATATTCAGCAGCACAGCTACGCTGCTGGAGATCCACGTATAAGTCTCTACTAGTTCGGATAAGTTATATCCTGCTAAGATACACAGCAGGCCTACCTTATCCGAATTATTCAATTAACTTAATTGGATAAGTCTGAATATCGGCACTTATTGGGTAAAATTAACTGGATATGTAGTGCCGCCCCGATCTGCCCATTGACTATCTGGTTATTTACTTAGCTGGATATGTAACTTGTCTGGCTAAGTGGCAACTGCTGCTGAACATAGCCGGATATTCAGCATCCGGATAAATAGAGTTTCAGTATTGGCCCCAGTGTGTCCGGTGCAGCACAGTGGGAAAGTACAGATAGTGTTATACATAGAAACGACGGCAGAAGAAGACCAAAACGGCCCATCCAGTCTGCCCAGCAAGTTTTGCACTTTTTTTTTCTCATATTTATCTGTTACTCTTGGCTCTTAGTAACCTTTTGGTTCTATTTCCCTTCCACCCCCACCATTAATGTAGAGAGCAGTGTTGGAGCTGCATCTAATTCTAAGTGAAATATCTAGCTTAATTAGTTAGGGGTAGTAACCACCGCAATAAGCAAGCTACACCCATGCTTATTTGTTTACCCAGACTATGTAATTCAGTCCTTGTTGGTTGTTGTCTGTATATAGATCCACTTTTCTTCATTCCCCCTGCCATTGAAGCAGAGAGCTATGCTGGATATGGGTGGAGTATCAGACTTTCTCCCCTGCCGTTGAAGCAGAGAGCTATGCTGGATATGCGACTCATGCTGTAAGTCTGCTGTCAGAGGAGTGATGGTGCCCGGAAAGATGCTGTTTTGTGTTTTCCCCTGTCATTTTTGACAGACTTTTCCACTATTGATAAATAATAAGATTATAGATTGATAATAGATAGTCACAGCCTTAAGAGATCACATTAAAGTGCTTGTGAGCCATCGTTTTATTCCTTCTTAGGTTTTGTGTGTGTCCCTTTTCTCTATAATTCACTAAAATTGCTAGCAATGTTAAGCCTCAGGTGTCTTACATAGTTGGAAAGGTTATCTTAAAAGGAAAGATTGTTTTAAGGATAAAAAAAATATTTCTCCAGTTTCAGCATTTTGTGCATTGGAGCCCACTGGGAATAAAACACAAACACCATTTAATCTGAGAGCTGAAGTCGTGCTTTAACGTGGCCCGGTCTGAACTCTGAACTCCAGCATAGCTGAGCCCACAGTCCCTTTCCGTTCATGAGTCCCACACAGAACAGTCTCTCCAGCCTCATCTAATCTGTGCATCGGTGCAGCCGCACAATCTCCGGAGCGTCACTCTATCTTCGCTCCTTTGTCTAGAAAGCCAGGTATTCACTGGGCAGCAGCTAAAAATAGCTTGGGCTTAAATCAATGCAAAAGATCCAATGCTCGGGAGTGTCAGCTACTGACGTCTCTCGGCCTAAGAGCAGGCCGGCTCTTTATAAATCAATGCTTCTGTTTGATAATGTCACCCACGGCAATGGTTTTCAACCTGATCTTCAGGAACTGTCTGCTTTTTATGTAAAACTGTCCGGTTTTTCCAATCTGGCCATACACAGAAAAAGAAATTTGATTGAATTTAATTCATGGCGCTCAGGGGCAGAGCAAGGATTACCTCCCTCAAGGTTCCTCTCCCATCTCCTCCTGCCCTTGCATTTCTGTCTCTCTCTCTCTCTCTCTCTCTCACACTCCTCCTCTTTTGTTTAGCTTCTTCTCTCTCTCCTCCCACCTCCATATCTTCAGTCTTCTTCTTCCTTCTCAGGAGGAGTACTGTTTTTCAGAATATCCACAATGAATACCTGTATGCATTTGCTAGGTATTCTGCAAACTAGATGGTTCATGCAGGTCCCAAGGATCAGGCTGAGAAAAGTTAAACCTATGTGCAGAGGGGGCCTAACCAACGTCCGCCGGGCTGCTGCTGCTGGTTGGCTTCAGTTTTTTCAGACTGATCCAGTCGTATTCTGGAAAGAGAAGGGGATTCCACACCACCACAGCCCACAGTTCCACCCTGGTGCTCCTTTTCTGACATATTTTAACTAAAAGAACATCTCAGATTCAGGGGATTGGGGCTTTTATTAATGAAGATTTACAACCATCTGAGCTTCATTTGGTGCCAAAAGTCCAGTAATGGCGCTCTCTGTAATTACTTTGGATAAAGGCAATGAAAATCTGATTTCTTGGAAACCGCCTCTAGCTGTGTCAGTAACTTGGCAATTAACAATTTAATGACCAGCGGGAGAGAGTGGGCAGCTACGGCCCCAGATCTGTAACTTATCTTAAACTCCTCTCTCTTCAACAAACTGCGTGGAATTGTCTATCAAAGCCAGAAAGATCTCACCCCTGCCGCCTCCTTCAGAGAACCTCAAGGTTCATCATGCACGGAGACCGAGAGCGTTGGAAGTAAAATTCTTCAGATCTTCTCGAGAGAGGCACAACACGGTTAGCAATGCCTCAAGGAACGGCTCCCTTACGTAAAAAAGGCTAAACAGCTTAGGGCTTTTCAGCTTAGAGAAGAAAGAAAGGGGATAAGATAGAGGTTTATATAAACTCAAAAGTGAGGTGGAACAGGTAAATGGAAAATGATTATTTTCCCTTTCAAATAATACTAGGACTAGGGGGGATTTAAAACGAATCAGAGAGTTACTTTTATTCACTCAACACACAGTCAAGCTGTGGAACTTGTTATCAGAGAATGTGGTCAAGATATTTGGCAAAGGGGGTTTGGACAAGGTCCTGTGTGAAAGATCCATGAATAATTATTAGCCGGGTGGCTACTGTGTAGGATTAAACTAAAAGATCAACATGACTTGGGTCTGATTCCCAGGACAGGTCTTCTGCTGCACGGGCCAGCCAGTGCTGGGGATGGTGCAGAGGCAGCACTCACAGCCCCCAGGGGAGACAGTCCCAGTCCCCTATACAAAATAGGGAGAGAAAAAATCCCTGCCCAGTTGCAAATACAAGCTCATGGCACTGTTGTTTATTAAAGATTTATTCTAATTGATCTGGAAGCCCATATAAGAAGGAGGAGGAGGAGAAAACTCCCAGGTCTAACCCTCCTCAAAACAAAAACACCGTAGCTGATACCTTTTCAATTGAATTAAATGAAAACGTCTGTGAGCAGCTTTTCAGAGCTCTGCCCACCTCAGTTCTTGAACGTGAAAGTACCACCATGGTCTTTGCACATTTCCATGGATCATTGTTTTTTTACCTTCCTGCGGGTGCAGAAATTGAAATCCCTGGGAAGAGAGGCATTCTTCTGAAACCATGCACAAAAGGCCTGATTTGCAATTGCAGGGGAGGTTTGGAACGTTTTCTCGTTTTCGCTCCAAAGGAGCGAAGGGGGTGACAAAAGAAGGATACAATTACATGTATAAGGTTTTTCTCTTTGGGGTTATTGTTTTATCTGCTTATGCTCTCCAATACAGGGAATGCTGGAAAGAGTTGTGTAAAAGGGATCGAGGTCCGTCTGTAGGGCCCAAGAACTCGCCCAAAAGGAAAGGAAATGTACCAAATCTGGCATGAAGCTAGAACACATTTACATCTCAGACGAGTTTCAAAACCAGAAAACATCCGCTCTGTATCTTCAGAGAAACGAGCCTTCAAGCAAAAATCCCTATTGCTTTTCTCTGGGAGAAAACTGCATGAGGCCTGGCTTTGGGGATATTTTCCTGCATTGATTTGTAAAAAGGGGGGGGGGGGGGGTGGGAGGGATTGGGAGGAAGGGTGGTGGGAGAGTGTGATTGGGGCATACGGGGTTGTGTGCATGGGGAGATAAGGGCTGTGTGTAGTGCGGGTGGTTTTTTGAGTGGATAAGGAGTTGTGTGGGAGGGAGCAGTTGCGTTTGTGGCTTGTAGGACATATTATTTCGAGGGCTGTGTGTTTGAAAGCAGAGATGGAGGTGAGGGAGTGGGGGTTTGTATGTGTGCACGGGGGGGTGTAGGCATATATAGGGTGTAAGTGGGTGCATGTAAGTGATGTGGGGTCGATGCGTGTGTTCAGGACGGTACATGTTGGGAGGGGGGGAGATGTACAGCAGGCTTGTGTGTAAGGGGAGGATGTAGCTGCTGAGGTGTGGTTGAGGCCATGTGTGTGTGTGGAGAGGGTGAAGCTGCATCATTTATTTCCCCTGTCATTTTTTTTGGGGGGGGGGTGTTGGGGTGTGGGAAGGTCTAGGAAGATATGAGATGTGGGTATATGTAAGGAGTGGGCAACGTGGTGGGCTGGGTACATTGGAAGCGCCTTTTTGTGCCATTCTCTGCCAGCTTTTTTTCCTTTTCTTTGCCTGTGTTGCTTTGTGGTAAAGTACTGGCAGGGCGAAGGGGGTGAGGAGAAAATATTATTTTTAACTCTATAGAAATGTTCATGCATACAAATTGGAGAAAATTCTTTTTCAATCAATGCACAATTAAGCTCTGGAATTTGTTGCTGAAGGATGTGGTTAGGACAGTTAGTGTGGCTGGGTTTGAAACAGGTTTGGATAAGTTCCTGTTGGAATAGTCCATAAACTGCTATTAATCAAGTTGACTTAAGGAATAGCTCCCATTAGTAGCATGGGATCTATTTAATGTTTGGGTACTTGCCAGGTTCTTATGGCCTGGATTGGCCACTGTTGGAAACAGGATGCTGGGCTTGATGGACCCTTGGTCTGACTCAGTATGGCAAGTTCTCATGTTCTTGATGTATACACCTCTTCCCTCAACCCACACCAAATCTCAGGCTCATCACAATTCAAAAGTTCCCAGGTATGGCATTTGCAGAGAAGTGAGCGGATGAGGAAAAAGGCTGGAGGAGGGGTTTTCTGTTTCAAACTACATACAAACATCATAACCGGAAACAGTGTCCTCCAAAGTGGGTTGAGTGCTGATTTTGTTCATTTAAGCAAAAAAAAAAAATGATTGGGTTGGAACTCAGAAAACTAACTTGCTAATAAGGAGAAATATCTAGCTGACAAGACATATTGGACGTTTGGCAAAGAAATCCAGTGAGAGACTAAGCAGTGAAATATGTTTAGAAAGTGGGCAAAAGGGTCAGTCTGGTGTGTGGGAAGAGGCACCTGTTGTGCAAAGGTCTTTAGCTAACCGGAGCCATGAGCCCTGTACTAAGGTAGTTGTTGTGTGAGTCTTGGGTGTTAGTGCTGTTATGATATGGCAGGTTTGCTATAAAGTTTGAATGTATTTTTTGGCAGCGTTTTATAGTGCATCACAATGTGTCTGTTAGCAAAGGGAATTTGCTTTGCTGTTATTGAGATCTAGAACCTTGTTTAATATAATTAAAAGCCACATAACTCAAGAGAAGGAAAAAAAATATCATCATGCCTTAAAGACATGCACTCCCTTTTGAATCACTATTGCTTAACATGGTAGAGATTGTTAATCAGTTGAGTAGAGGTTAAGGGACTCATTTTTGGGATCTAGGTCACACTTATATTTACTTATTTGCAGAACCCCCAGAGTTTCCTGCAGTAGAGTTTTCAAGATTCTGCTGCAAGAGTTACAAAATTCTGTGGCAGATGTTTTCAAAATTCTATTGACAATTATGTGGCAAATTTGCATAATTTTACATAAAGAGCCACAACCATCTATGCAAAAAAAAGTCACAGTGTTTGCTTTAAAACAATATATAAACTATATAGAAATAGAAAATGTACCAAATTAAAAAATTTGTGTGAAAGTGTGTGAGAGAGAGAGAGAGCACCTAAAAGGGTTGTATGGTAGTTAGCTATTTATGCTACTATAGGAGGCCCACCAAGTAACTCGAGGTGAGGTTTAGGTAGTAGTGTAGGGGTTAGGGGCCACTTTGACATTCAAAGTGAGACGTATGAACAGTACCCTATTGTGAAGATTTGATGTCCTTCAGAGTGAGAAAACTCACGCAACGATGAGATTTGTACAA
Source organism: Rhinatrema bivittatum (assembly GCF_901001135.1). Lineage (NCBI taxonomy): Eukaryota > Metazoa > Chordata > Amphibia > Gymnophiona > Rhinatrematidae > Rhinatrema > Rhinatrema bivittatum. The sequence goes on from NW_021820356.1 coordinate 246,408, forward strand.
TATTCTCTCATCCTAGCTTGATGGAGTCCATCAATCTAGGTTGAGAGAACATTGTACAAATTATATCAAGCTAGGTTGAGAGAACATTGTACAAATCTCATCGTTGTGTGAGTCCATGAAGCGAGAACATTGTACAAATCACATCAAGCTAGGTTGAGAGAACATTGCGCTCTCTCTCTCTCTCAAAATACAATGATCTTTTTATGATTTCTTGAGAAAAGTCCTTGTCCTTCCAAGTATATGAGCTTATGTATACTGAAAATGGCCTCAGTCAGCATCATAGTTTGTTATACTATTAATTACACAGAAAAATATGTACATATAATGGGCAATTGTCATTGTAAGTGTTACATAAATTGGACGAATGAGCAAACTAGATGGGCCATATGATCTTTTTTTGTTGTCACGTTTCCACATTTCTATGTAAGAGAAGCATTTAAAGGGTTGTTTGCTTTCGGAAGCTTTTAAATTGATTTATAACCTTTTCAGCACTATTTTAGACTTTATTGACATTTTTTTTTTCCAAAAGGAAATAGCTTTAGCAAGAGGTGATAAATCCTGATCTCCTTATGCAAGTGAAGTCAAGGGTTAGATTCTAATGGAGCCAAAGAGCTTTAATAAGCTGTCCACTTCTTATGATTTGCTAGTCATTATGGAAGCAAAGCTGATCTTTATTAGTTATTGTCAGTAACTTGAGCTTGCTCTTACCTTGTGATCTATGTTTTTTGCAATATGTCTGTTTTTAATGTTTTTTATGTTTTTTAACGTATATTCTATTATGAATGTTCTGATGTAAACCATTTTGGATTTAGTGGGAAACAAGATTTTTAAATAAATGAATAAATAAATAAGGGGTTGAATTAACACAAGTTTGAAACTTGTCAATGGTAGTGTTAGTCATCAAGGCTTCTATGAATTGAAACAATATCTTCTCAGTCAGCTGTGGAACCTGTTGTGCTCGGGAGTGGACCCTTGTCCTGGAGCAGTGGAGAACTGCTCCCTGGTAGGGACCAGGAAGCAACTGCCCCCAGGGGGTGGAGCACTGGAGGAGACAGAGGCTAGGATGAGCTTCACCACTGGAAGCCTGAGGTCCCCCCAGGAGGAGCCCTTAGGGACCCGGGCTGCTTGGAAGGTGGGCCTCGCGGGAAGTCTGGCGTGCCCACAGACAGAAGGGGAGCGGGGTCAGGTTCGAGACTGGAGGTCAGGTGGAATAACGAGGACCAGACTTAGCGTAGGTGATGACAAGGCTAGGAACAGAGCCAGAATCTAGAGATGTGGTCAAGCAGGCAGAGGTCAAAGTCTGGGGGTCAGTCCGAGGAGTAGTCAGCAAAGCAGAGGTCAGGTACCGGAGGTCAGATGAGGTCACAGGCAGGCTGAGGTCAGAAGGCAGGCAGCAGGCAGGCAGGTCAAGGAGCAAGCCGATGTCAGTAGAGATAGTCCGGAGGAATTACCTGGGGAGACGGACAGACTCTCCAGAAGTGCTGGGAATGGCAGCGAATAATATATCGGAATCGGGCCCCCGGGGCCGGTGGGTGCACGGGGCCATCACCTGCGGGAACCTGGTTTGTTTCGTGAGCAGTTCTTGCAACTGTGGAGACAACCTTTTTTGTTTGGATATGGAGATGTCCAGAGTGAGGAAGAGGAAGAGACCTTGGACTCTGGGTAATCCAATAATGGCGCAACATTCGAGAATCCCATCTCCTCTCGTGTGAAGGCCCACCTTCCCCTATCTAACCCACCCCCCTGCCCTATCTAAATCTCCCCCTACCTTTATTGCAGGAGTTACACCTGCCTCTGGCAGGCATAACTGGTGCGCCAACCCCAAGCACAGCCGCTGTGCTAGAGGACTCGGGACCGGGACCGCCCCTTCTTCAAAGCTCAGAGACATATGTGCGTCCCGGGGCTTGCGCGCGCCGCCAAGCCTATGCAAAATAGACTCGGCGGGCACAGGGGTAGGTTTTAAAGGGTTACGCGCGTAACCCTTTGAAAATCTACCCCATAGTGCAACACCTGCATGGGGCTCCAATGCAGGGCCACTTTTTTGCAGTCTGTGCTGTGTCCACGCTTTGCATGCATCAGGGTGATGCTGGCATGAGGCTCAGGTGATGGTCAGCCTAGCAACACTTAAGTCATATTAATCGTCTGCTGCATCAAACCTTTTTTCTCTTAAGTCTATTAAAAATGCACACAGTGTGGAGGCTTTGCAGTTCCCATTCATGGGTAGGCAGCGCTTGTCCTTAAGTGCCACAAAAAGGTCTGGTTGTTAGGATATGCACAGTGAATATGCATGAGCTATATTTACATGCAGTGCCTCGACTATGTGCAAAATATATCTCGTGCAAATTCATTGTGGAGGTCCTGAAATACCGAACCTGTCTGTGGCACCCAACAGTGCTACTGCCAGATCCCCTGGTGCCGCACCACCTCCTTGCTCAGGATCCAGATTCTTAACCCTGAACAGGGCAGAACCACCGCTCAGCTAAACTTGCTCCAGCGAGTCCTTTCCTGCTCCCCCCAACCTTTCTCAGGTGCTTATTATAGCAGAAAAATTAAACAAGGGGGGTTTTCTCTTCCCGGAGCCACTGGGCTTTTCTGTTTATCATCAGCGTTGGAGAAAGTTTTAACATAAAAGAGAGGAAAAAAAAGCCATGTTTCTTTAATAAAAAAAAAAAAATGTTCCAGCAAAAAGAAATAAATCCAGCACGGAGTTGAGTGTACATTCTGTATTGCTGACACCGAGACATTATAAAATACAGTACGAGCTGGCCGGGAAGTCCCTTACGGCAGGCTCCGCTGCATTCATCCCCAGACCCAGAGGACAGTGCACATATTCACTTACTGAGGAGATCAATTCTTCTGCCTCCCTGCCTTACCTGGGGCTATTCCCCCGTGATGACACACGGACTTTCACCACTTCCACGTTTTAATTGCTTTGCCAATGACAATTAGCTGGAAGAGCAGGAGCTGCCGGCTTAGGGCGGTGATGGGCTTTGATGGCCACGGGCAGAGGTTTCGTGTGCGCTCTCTGCAGTCCACGGGCAGCCGTTTTTTGGGGGGGGGTTTTGTGCAGTGAGCAGAAGGTGCTCTCCAGAAGGTGAGTCTGGGGCCAGCCAGCTCCACCCGGGCTTGTGAAATGTTTGGGGTTTTTTTTCCCCCTTCTTCTTGGCAAGCGAAAACCTGCAACATAGTAAAGGCTCAGGCAGGATGTTAAAAAAAAAAAAAAAAAATGTGCAGCAGGTTTAAGGATGGGAGAGAAATAAACTGCACCCTGCACTAATATGATCTGAAAATTACCAAATACTCCTCCACAGACCCGAATCCAAACAGTGCACGGGGTTACTGGAGACTCTCTCTATACCCGATCTAGAAAGCCTTCACAATACACTTAAACTTCCACACGGGAGCGGGACACCGAGCGCAGAGGAAAGGATCAAATCCATTCTGAAAAGCTGGCTCCATTATTTGGCTTGTGAGACAGCGAGCTGACCCCTGCCTCAGGCCTCTCATGGCTTACAAAATTCAGACTGGACGGACGGGCCTGCCACGTTTTTTTATTTTAACTTTTAATTTAACACGTGGGACACATGGAAACATTACCTATACCTGCAACTGAGCTCACCCTCAGTACAATACAAACTCGACAAATGGGACCCTCATAATATGTAACACAGCGAAGCCCTCACAGGTAGATTTTAATAGCGCTGCTCGCGCAGAAGCGGCCCCAGAGGTGGGCCGCGAGCGAGCAGCGTGACTTTTAAGACAGCGGGAAGTACACGCGTCGAGAATAAGGGAGGCGGAAAAGGGGCGAGGCAGGGGGGGGGGCAACGAGCACCAAGTTACACAGGGTAACTTTACTGCTGGTCCTGATGAGGCGCAAGTCCGGAGATTTTGGGCCAGAGAGATCCTGAACACCGGGAGGGAGAGAGAAAGAGGGAGACAATCTGACGTCCTCTGTATCTCCCACCGTAAGAGGGGCACTTTCCGCTCAGGGTGGGTTTTGGGGTGGGGGTGTTACAATGGTCTGCCTAGGGTGCAAGGGTCTGTAGATCCCCACCCTGAGCGGAAAGTGCCCCTCTTACGGTGGGAGATAGAGAGAGTGCGTAAGATTGTCTCTCTCTCTCTCTCTCGTGAGTACACGCTTAAAGGCTCCACGCGTGTGCGCGGTAGGGATATTTTAAAATGATACGTGTGCGCTTGCACGCACGATATAAAATCGAGCACGGTTTTGTCCGCATGGCCAACATGTGTATTTATGGACGCACGCGCGCGTACCTGTTAATCTATAAACACGCTAACCTGTCTCCTTCCCCCTGCATCCACTATTGTATGCAGAGCCTCAGCATTTGCTCCAAATCCGCCGATATTTATATCTAAGCACATACGGGAGCTTTTCAGTCCATGCAATCTCAAACAGCTGTTTCCTCCAATGTGCGATGATTATGGAGGCTTTCGCCAATACAACGCATTTGTATGTCCAGCTGCATGCGTCCAATCAGAACGTTATCATTGCCATTCATCCCGTCCCCAAGGTCCCCTCCAGAATCCTGGTAAGCGAAAATATCTTTTTAATCAACCCTTTGGATTTCTATTTCAAATTCTCCCCCATACTGGGCCATGTCCACCTACGCAGGTGTGACCTCACCCCGACCACATCCCCTCCAACGCAGCGGTGAGGCTGTTCCTGAGAATGGAGTTTAACAAGATGTATAGATATCTATAAGTATGGTGAAGAAGACGCAGCATTGGATCCACCCTTCTTGTACACATGGACGCCAAATGATCCGCCTGCCATATAACATCCCAGCCTACGAGATCCAGTGAAACCTGTAACTCCGTGTGCCATGCCTCTGTTATCAGATTCTGACGTTTAATGGGGTCCTGATCCGTTCCACAACCCTATGCATGTAGAATGTGATTTTACTCTCGATTCCTAGATAAAAACTATCCAAAGCATTAGAAAACCTAGGCTTCCATCCTTCATGTCTGTGGTTTTCTAAGGTATTAGTCCGCATTTGTAAATAAAGGTGCTGGGTTTTCAAAGCAACGTTACGTATATTTGGGTTTTTTTTAATTCAGGAAAAGTAACCCATCCAATCTCCTTTCCACATCTGCCATACAAATCGTAACCCACATTGCTCCTAATTACCCATATCTGGGGAAAAAACCCAAACACAGTATGAAATCTTTGGGTTTCTTGGCGTCAGCCACCTATAACTCTTCGTAAAATCCATATAGAATGGGATTGCTCCTTACTACAGGGCCGGTGTAGTAAGGAGGGCCAACGTTAGTGCAGGTTTTACTCCTGTTTTGGCAGGCATTTTTCTGGCATAGGTTAACTCTGGTACGTAACGAGTTTTAACCCCTAAAAAAATGCGTGGTAAAACCCAGGCTAAGATTAGTGCGGGTGCATGCAAATCCCATGCAAAAGAGGGCATTAGCTATTCCTCAGCCATGCAGGGAGGCGCATTGCAGGGCAGAGAGTTTAATGCTGGAAACTGAATGCCTGCGTCAGGGCAGGAGTAAAACTTAACTCCCATTTCTAGCTGGCATGTTATTATATAATTGCTGGGTGCAGCGGGGCGGTGTCTGGCTGCTTCTCTCAGACTGGACCCAGTACTAGAATAACGCTGCCTATGTAAATGCGAGTTTACTCCACTTCAGTCCCAGAAGTTTGATTTCTGGTGCTCTCGGAAGAGGGCACCTGAAATTGGACAGAACACCGGCACCAGTTCTGCATCCAATGTTGGCGTAATGATTTTATCTGTAGATGGCCACCCCAGGGACCTCACCCTCTGCTCAGCTAGATGGCCCACTCCAAATTCTTGCATCCAAGACCCTTTGGCAGAGAAAGGCAATTAAAATCAAAGCGCAAGCTCTCTGGAGGGGGTGGCGGTAGGTACCTAAATCTGAACAGGATGCCAAAATCAGATGCACTGTGCCAAAGTGCACACTGGTCTACTGAAGGTGCCCACCCCAGAGAGCTTATGCTTTGAGCTATTTGCCATTTTTTGCCAAACTGGCATTGCATGTGAGATTGGTGCTGGGCATCCCAACTTGTGGGTACATTTCTTTCATTCATGGCCATTTTGACGAGTAATGGTAAGTAAAGTAAAAGGATAAGCTCTCTGGGGAAGGCACAGACAGCCAAATGAACAAAGCAGGGGCTGGCTGGGTGGGCACCCGCAGCTGAACAGTACACACTTTAGCACTACATGTGCATGTGCTGTCCAGGAAAACAAAGAAAAGCTGTGACTGGTGCCCGCCTCAGAGAGCTTACATTAACTCCTGTATCCAAGGAGGAGTAAACTCGCATTTCTGGTGGCAAACGTTGTCTATTGTTGTGCCCAATGTAGTACTCTACCTCAGACCCAGGAGGATTTGCATTTCCAATGTAAGCTCTCTGGGATGGGAACCTACAGCTTATGTTTTATTTAGGTGTTTATTTATTATCTACCGCGCATCAGATTCCAGATCTGGCCAGAGCGAGGTGCGAGCCTCAGAGAGGTGGAGTAAACTCACGTTTCTGGTGGCCAGAGTTATTTTGTTGCTGTGCCCAGTCTGGTAGGAAGACGCTGCCACACGGGCCTGGTGACAGAACATCATGGCCACCAGAAACGCGAGTTGAATTTTCCTCCACCTCGGGCCAAGATCTTATTTATTTATTTATTTATTTAATGTCTTTTTTATACCGATAACCGTTCACACATCGTATCGGTTTACAGTTAAACAGGAACCATTGGGCAGAACCCTTACATATAACATTGTAAACAGGTTAACTTTTGGGCAGGGCCCTTACATAAAATTGAGAACAGCAAAATCACTATATACATATCACCAAAACTATATACAAAAGATAAGTACATAAATAGCCGAGTCAAAGTACAAAATCGATAGGCATACAACGTAATCCGAGAAATAAATCATAAGTCGCGTATCAGATTCTAGGAGAATCACTTATTTAATCAGTAAGGATTTATGTAATGGGAGGTGATGTGTGGTAAGCTTGCTGGAAGAGCCATGTTTTCAGTTTTTTTTTGAAAGTGGGTGTGTATGATTCCAGGCGTATATCAGGAGGCAGTGCTCTGGAACCGCTCAAGAGATTGCTGGTGCGGCCTAAAGAGGAGGGTGATGGAGCCAGGGCCCCGCAAAATGCCATGGAGCTGCAGGTGGCTGCAGCTGGAAGCGGGGGGGAGCATCCTCTAACGTTTAGGCCTCTGTTACCTGGCAAAGCGCCCGCACCTCGTGCTGAAGACCCTGCGTTTCCGCTGTCACGGAGGCCCTGCGCTTTCTGCCTCACCCCGTCCTGGAGTCCTCCAAGAGGCCTGCGGCTTTGTAGCCTCAACAGCCTCTCTGCCTGACTGGCCACCATTTTGTCTTGAGGGCCTTGCCCCTGGTCAGACGAACTGCTGTCCTGTGGGGCATCCCCTAGGCGATCAGCCGTTGGGTCCCCCTGCTCCACCCATGGGGCGTCATCGTACCACAGGGGCTTCCTCTCTTCATCGGAGGCGTCACGCAGGACTTGCACGCAGCGGTATGAGCCTTTGTGCATTTCTAGGCGCAGCTCCTCAACAGGCTCCCGTACAAAATGAAATGGGTAAATACCAAACTCTGACCTAATGTGTGGTTATCTGGATTTGGGAGTCCCTGAGGAAGGAGGGGCTAATCCAGGCTAGATAGTGGCAGATAGATTTCAAAAGAGAAAGAGCTGTTTCAGTGCGCTCGGTCCCCAGTCCAGCCCTGACAGGGAGACACTGCCCTGTCTTTTGAAGACGACTGAAAGGGAGAGAAGCAGAGACAGTAACCAGGACACCCCCCCAATGGAGTTTCCAACGCTGGGACCCAGGACGCTGCCAGGTTGGACTTCAGGCTTCATGGTGGACCCCAGGTACGGTGGTAGTGGATGCAGTCACTGTCGGGTGATACCAGCCCACCCCACTGTAAGATAAGCAAATTCCCAGTCCCTGCCCTGAGGGACACATCCATAGAGAGAAAACATTTACATCCTGACTCGGAGAAAGCTGGGGACACTTATTTCTTTTCAGAGCTATCACAGCAAACTTTGTTTTAAACGCCCATCCAATGAATCCAGCCTCCTTTGTAAGTGTGCCTTTCCCAGAGAGCTATGGTAATATACATACACACGTATGTACACTAGAGGCCACCTCTGCCCTTGGCACGGAAGGTTCTCTTTCTCCCAACATAAATGTCCTTCCCTTTGGGGAACTTAGATGGGGAAAGTGATAGAAGAAATAGCCCCAAGAGAGAACATATTTTACGCCCCTTTAGGATACTGTTGTGATGCTGCTCGCATCCAGCGGCCCGAGCACTACCGCCTGTTGTCCGCGGCGGGCAGAGCCGCCGCCGTTGTCCTGCCTTCGCGGCCCAGAGGCTGCCGCCGCCGCCACCGTTCTCTGTGCGGTGGGCAGGGCTGCCGCCGCCCTGCTCCCAAGCGGCCCAGAGGCCGCCGTCGACCTTGTCACGCTCACGGCATGGAGCCGCCAATGCTGGAACCAGGCTTCGTGGCCTAGTGCCGCTCCTGCTTGATCTTCGTGGCGGGCAGGGCCGCCGCCACTGTCCCTGGTCCTGCCTTCCTCTAGGCACGTGGCCACGCCTCTTCTGTCTATTTAGAGGGCTGAAGAGGAGATGCCCCACCTGATGACCTCATCGGTGCGTCTCCTCTTCAGCCCTATAAAAGGGCCCTTTCATCAGTCCTTCAGCACTTTCACAAGGAGCCAGTCCACTCCTGGACTCCTCGGTGATTCCAGCGTCTTCAAGGCACTCTGTTCTTCGTGGGAATTCCCCTGTCTTCATCTGTGGTTCCTGGTCCTTCATCTTGTCTTCGCCCATTGTTCCTGGTCTCTCGTTGGATCTTTGTCCATGTTCGTCCTGTCTTCAGATGTTCCTGGTGTTCCAGTCCTCAGAAGTCCAAGTTCCTTCCTGCTCTTCGCTTCAGACATTCCTGGTTCCGGGTCTAGCCCTTCCCCCGGCGAATTCCGCTTCCAGATGACCAACCTGGGCGTCAGCCATGCCGGGTCACTGAAGCCTCCACTCTGGCCGGTTCCTGCTCTGAGAGCCGCCTGGATCCTCTCTGCATCCTGAGCCTCAGCCCTGCCTTTGCCTCATCCTAGTGTCCAAGTACCTTTGCCTCATTCAAGTGTCTTCGTCTTGTCCTTGTTCCAGTTCCAGTGCCATCGCCTGTCCTCGACCTCTGTCTGTCCTGTTGCACCTGCCGTTTCCAGGCGGCAGGTCCGAAAGGGCTATCGAGTGGCCAGAGGGCTACCCCAGAGACCAGCATTGCATTGTTGGGTCTCTTCTGGTGCGTGCAGGTTCCACAGAGGTCAAGGCCCTTGGTCTTCAACCTGTCTGCCCGTGCTCGCACACACCTTGCCTGCCTAGGCGCTCCCCCGGAGTCCTCCTCTGGGGTCATGCCATGGTCCAAGGGCTCACATTCTCCTCCTGATTGGGACTGCTCCCTGCCTATGCAACAAAAAGCGTAACATGTACTTTACTTTCTTCAGAAAAATGTAGCGCTCTTATTCCTGACACACCACGAAATAATACTGAAAGTTTTACCATGCTAATGATATATTCCCCTGAGCAACAGCATGGCCAGCAGCAGAAAGGAAGGGTTAAAAGCTGTAGCACTGCAGAAGGGTTGCTTTCTAGCTCTACATGTGGAGAACGGCAAGTGCTGGAATATCGCCAGAGCTGTTCCAAAGAATTGCCTTGTGTGGTGGATCAGGAGATGACTGCAAAGGTGAAATTACTACTTAACTGATCATTTTCTTTCCTTGAAGGAAGACAGGCCACTAGGTTATGCACCTCTGCCAGCAGACGGAGATGGAGTAAAGCTGACATGACAGTATATATAGCCCAAAACTCGATAAATAACTGAAGAGTGTACGGCGTATAAATATATCAAATTGTACACAGAGCCATACACATCGGAAACTCGATTACTCATGAGTTACGGAGACCTCATATATATAAGATGAGTGATTTTAAAATTCACTTATTCAGGTTGAGTACCGACTTCAATAACCACAAAAGTGATTTAACACCCTTTTGAAAATTATAATACTAAGTTTCCAATCACTTTTTACAAAAGCTGTACTTATGGTATTGTTTTATTTATTATAAGGTAAACCAAAGACACTTATTTATAGAAGCTTATGTTTAGCGGCCCCGACACGACACCATCCACTGCAAATACAGCACATACATTCAGCCACCCAAGTCACCAACCATGTGGAACATGTGACATGTGTGCTAATACTATGGAAGGAAGCCTAGGGCAACATCCCATCATCAAGAAGATCTATAAGAAGAAATGGAATACCGACTGCAATTTTCAAAATGTGATTTATTTGCTGCAGTGTACATGTCCTCAGCTATATGTTGGACACACCTCACAATCGATAAAAATGTGTTTGAGGGAACATCGTAGTTGTCTACACACTAGGAAGTTAGATGCACCCAACGTTAGATATTGATTACAGTATATTCATACTTTCGATCAACTCCATTGAACAATTTTGGATACGATACACACCTCAGATAGAGATGGAAACAGTCAGGTTTTTTTTTAAATTACAAGGAACAAAGAAGGATTTATAATTTATCGTCATGTTTTCCCTCTGGTATGAATGATAATGTCGAATGGATGTCTTTGATATGAAGTAACAGTAGTTTTCCCTTATTGGTTACTTCAAATATTTCCCTTCTTTTTATTGGTTAAGGTCTGACCCAATAAATGTTTAAAAACCTGGGTTTGCAAAATAGCTGATCCTAATTGGAAATGCTATGGCTGCAGTACAATAAGAACATAAGAACATGCTATACTGGGTCAGACCAAGGGTCCATCAAGCCCAGCATCCTGTTTCCAACAGTGGCCAATCCAGGCCATAAGAACCTGGCAGGTACCCAAAAACAAAGTGTATTCCATGCTACTGTTGCTAGTAATAGCAGTGACTGATTTCTAAGTCAACTTAATTAATAGCAGGTAATGGACTTCTCCTCCAAGAACTTATCCAATCCTTTTTTTAAACACAGCTGCACTGGATGCGCTCTTGCGCTGCGTCTAAGATGGCTGCCTGACTTTGTAGCTCCACTGGACTTCGCCTACAATCTTGATGAACCCACTCTAGTTTTGTTAATAACTGCTTCAGAACTGCCTCAAAGCATTAAGGAAGATGTCCTCTACTAAAGCTGGTAAAATTGAAGCTGCCGGGACAAAGTGCGCTAAACAGGACCCACTGACCCCTGAAAAAACCGCCGCGGTGAAAAACATGGCGTCGGCGGAACTCGTTCTGGTGGAATTGCAACAATTCAAGGACTTGATTCACCATAATATAGATGCCACCACGGCAATTTGAACAGACTTACAAATGATGTCGCAACAGATTGTTGGCTTCCAGAGCAGGCTAGAAATGTGGAATCACAAACATCATCTCTCTTGATTTCGGCAGCATCTCTCCCCTGGATTAGCAGCAACGTCATGATGTTACAGAGGGAAGTGGAGGAACTCTCTAATCGCAGGAACAATTTAAGAGTGCTTGGAATACCCGAAGGCACTAATATGATTTCTTTTCTGACCAAGACTGCTTGCCTGCAGGTAAAATTTGACCAGCTGTTTGAAATTGAGAGAGCTCATCGCATGCCATCTAGGCCTCAACACGAATCGAAATATCCAAGCCCTATCATTAAGGCTTTAAGATACTCACAGGTCCTAGACATCTTGGCTGCCGCAAAGCGCAACTCCCCTATACAATATCAGGGCCACACAATTAATTTTGTCCCTGACTTTGCCAAGGCCACGGCTGAGAAGAGAAAGGCTTTTCTGGCTCTTCGTCCTAACCTTCGTGCTATAGGAGCTCAGTATGGCCTGCTTTACCTGGCCCAAATGAAAGTTATATACCAGAATTGTACTCAGATCTTCCAACAACCAGAGAAGCTTACAGAATTTCTACAAACAGTTGTGGATACCTCAAAGATGATTACCTGACTGAACTTTTTATCTCGATGAGGCTTTAAATGCATTGATGATGGGTATACATTTGCAGTTTCTTTTTTTTTCTCTCTCTCTGCACCAGTGGGTTCATAGAATTCTTTTTTTTTTTTTCATGTCTGGTGAAGACATGAGTATTGGCAGCCTTCTGACTGTCGAGAGGCTCTTTTTGTTTCTCAATAGCCTTGGATGGATTTCCTTTACCTTCCCATGCAGCTCACTTTCACTGTATGTGAGCTTTTTTTTCTCTTCTTTTTCTTACTTTGGCTACAGTAGCCAAACATTTATGCTTACACATTCCGTTTGATCATTACCAATCATTCAGCCATTCAATCCCTCTCTCATGGCGACTACATCTACTTTTATCAATCTCACCTCCCTAAATGTTGGGGAGTTTTCCCACCCTATTAAGCAGAAAAAGGTTTTAACGTATTTACAGTCCCTTCAGACTGATATTGTGCACCTACAAGAGACCCATCTCACTGCAGTGGAATCGGTTAAATTGAAGCAACAATGGGTCAGCCAGATACTCTACGCCCCTGCTCAATAGAAGAAACGTGGAGTTGCTATTTTATTACATAAACGGCTGGATGCTCAGGTTACACATCAAGCAGCTGACCCAGACGGCCGATGGATACTAGCTTAAATTATCATAGCAGTGTCTACATACACCTTGCTCAATATCTATGCCCAAAACACAGATGATCCTCTTTTTTTTCAGTCTCTTTTTTCTAATCTACTATCGCTGGACTCAACATCCTGTATCATCAGCTGAGACTTTAATACATAATCGGCTGGAGGCTCAGATTACACATCAAGCAGATGACCCAGACAGCCGATGGATACTAGCTCAAATTATCATAGCACAGTCTACATACACCTTGCTCAATATCTGTGCCCCAAACACAGACCGTTTTGGGGCAATATCTATGCCCCAAACCTCTACACCCTTTTCTCGATAAGAAGACCTCAGCTCATCCTTATATATCCAAATCATGTAAAGTACTCCAACACTTAATGGACTCTTTTGGTTCTTCGGATCCTTGGCGGATAACACACCCAACCACTAATGACTATACTTTTTTTTTCTTTCCCACATTCCTCATACGATTGATTACTTTTTGATATCTAGACTGCTACTTCCTACAGTACATTCAGCATCCATTTGCCCTATTATAATTTAAGATCACGCCGCTGTCCTACTTCAACTTGAATTGTCATCCCCTCTGGTGATGGATCATCAATGGCGCTTCAATCACACATTATTAGCCGATTCATCTTTCATGGACAATATTCGTGCAAGAATCACCGAATACTTTCAGATCAACAGGACTCCAGACATTTCCTCATTGACTCTGTGGGATGCGTTCAAGGCTACCATAAGTGGTGAAATCATTTGATACACTATTCGTACCCGACGGGCTCAAGCTGCTGTTACTTCACAATTACAGGCTGAAGTAGCAGCATTGGAACGGACTCACATTGCTTCCCCAACTTCAACTTCGCTCTCTGCCTTATTGAAGGCAAGTTATCAATATAATTTGCAACTCAGTTCTCAGGTTAAAATTGGTATGTTTTGCTCTAAAGCCTATTATGCAGAAAACAACAAGTGTGGCAAACTACTTGCCAACTACTTAAAAAAAAGAATGGAGAAGAAGCGAATCGCTACTATTATGTCTTCAACAAATCAACCCTTAACAACTGATACTGACATCCTTCAATCATTTTGAGACTTCTATGATAGTCTTTACCAATCAGAATCAACGGCATCCCCTGCAGAGATTGATAGATTTCTTTCTTCAGTTTCACATCTGGTCTTGACACCTTCACAAGCCTCCGCACTAGATGCTCCCATAACGTTGATGGAGATTGACTCGGCTATCGGATCCCTTTCAAGCGGAAAAGCGCCAGGCCCAGACGGCTTCACCACTGACTTCTTTCAAGTTTTTAAAAAGGACCTTACTTCACATTTGCATGATTATTATTCATCCTTACTTGAACATGTTGGTTCTTCTACTGCCTTTTCTGACAATGTATAGTGGTGCTTCCAAAGCCAGGGAGGGATGCCAAATTGGTTTCTAACTATAGGCCTATATCATTACTGAACACTGATTACAAAATATTCATTAAAATTTTGGCCACCAGATTATCTTTATCTCTTAACTTCCTTATATATCCTGACCAATCTGGCTTCATTAAAAACCGTTTAATTGCCAATAACATCATACTTTTTTGCATATACAGAATCATGCATCCACTTCATCAATACCGCTGTCTCCACCCTATCAAACGCCGAGAAGGTGTTTGATAGGGTGGAGTGGCCTTTTCTTATCTCTGTTCTCCGGTGGTTTGGCCTTGGACAGACTTTCATTTCCTGGATTCAATTTCTTTACCACTCTCCATCCACATATCTTTATATCAACAACAGAATATCCCCTCGCTTTCATCTCAATAGGGGCACCAGGCAAGAATGCCCCCTTCCCCCCCCCCCTATTGTTCAACCTGGCTTTGGAACCATTACTTTTGGCTATTAGGCAATCATCCGCTATTGAAGGTATTACCATAGGCACTGATACTTATAAACTATCTGCTTATGCAGACGATGTTTTATTATTTCTTAATAACCCGGAGTCTTCTATTCTGTCTCTATTTCATTTAATCTCTGGATATTCACAAGTGTCTGGCTATAAAGTTAACTGGAATAAGACCGAGATGTTACCACTCAATATGATGGGTTCCCTAGCAGAATTATCCCACCTTCCTATCCAGAAAGTGGCTAAAGGTCTCAAATACTTAGGTGTCCATTTCTATACTAACTTGGTTACCACAGTTAGTAACTGCAAATCCCAAATTTTACAAGTGAGAGATGCCTCTCTACGCTGGTCTCCTCTCCACCTCCCTTGGTGGGACTGACTAGATACAATTAAGATGGTTTTAGCAAATAAAATTACATATTTGCTGTCTATGATTCCTGGTTTTTTCACTACGGATTTTTATACACAAGTAGATAGACTATTAGTGCACTTCTTGTGGAATAACAAGACCCCCAGAATTGTGTTGTCCAAGTTGAAAAGAACATCCCAAGAAGGAGGGGTTAATTTTCCTGATTTTTATTCCTACCATCTTGCATTTCTAATACAACAAGGATATCATTTTTTTTAAGTTCCACGCTTCCCATCTGACATCTCCCTCCCGCTGGCTCCCTTAGAAATCTATTACTCCCCTATCCTGCTGATTTTTTTCCTGCCACATCACTCTCATCTGTGCATGTACTTAATCATATTTTGCATGCTACTCATAAGTTTTTGAAGTGTTCGATAAGATTCAGATCACAGACTCCAGCCCCTGGAACCAGTCTTGCTTTGCGCCTTTATGGGGCAACTCACACATACACATTGGAGGCCATCCTATCCGATGGCCATTGTGGCCAATCCCATGGTATCTGGTTCCTTTCATCTATCTTACAAGACAATGAAATTCTGCCGTTTGAGCAGATGCGCCAAACCTTTTCCCCTACCAATTTCCCAGTTTTATATGCCTGGCTCCAACTTCACAATGCATTACGAGGCATCTCTAAGCTACCTTATGCGGGACAAAGTTGCCACCAGTCCTTAAGATTTTATCAGATGTATGGTGAAATTAGATCATTTAGCCTCCCCGCTTTACAAATTACTGCAAGCCTCCTTCACTGCTTCTCACCTCTCTCACCAGCCTATACTCTATCTGGTCCTCTGAAATCTCATGCACACCGCCCAAGGCAGCATGGTCTTATTGTGGAAGGTTTCCAATCGCATTTCACTGTCTTCCAGCCCTTACCCAAACAGCTTTGTGTTACGTAGAGCAGTTTGGACGCCATGGAAGCTACATCGGGCTGGCTTACTCACCTCTTATAATTGTTGGTCCTGTAAATCTGGCAGTGGCACGTTGTCTCATATGCTTTTTTTATTGTCCTCTAATATTCTCCTTTTGGCAGCAAATTTGGCGTACCATCTCAGCAGTATTAGACCTTTCTCAGCCAATTACCTTCTCAATGGTCATATTAAAAAGGGCTGACCCTTCAATTAATATTCCTGCCTCCTCTTGTAAGTTGCTTGATTTCCTATTAACAGTAGCAGTCCATAATATATTGTCCAACTGGAAACACAGTGAATTGCTCTTGGAACACTGGAGGTGGAACACAGTTTGTCTCTACAGCAAATATGAACAGTGGGTGGCTATAAAATATAATCGTATGACCAGCTGGAGTAGGGTGTGGAAACCCCTCAACGATTACAAATACCCCAGGAAATAGAATGAATGGTTTATACAGTACCTAATGTTTTGGCAATCATGGTCTTTCATTGTCAATTACTTGCTGACTCTCTTTTATGCTCTTCCCTTTCTTTTCTCTATCTGTGTCTTCATCTTCCCTACCTCTGATTATCTCTCCATATATCTTTTCCCCTCTTCTTGATACTTTTCTTCTTCCCCCCCTTTTTTTCTTATCTTTGGAATTGCTAGTAAATAGGCTTTATGCAACATACATAATAGAGATACATTGCTGTAAGATTTACGGTATATATTTATTGTCTAGGCTGTATATGTCACTTAATATTGTGCCTTTTGTTTTCTTTTCAATAAACCATGTAAACACAAAACAAAAAATAACCAAACACAGCTACACTAACTGCACTAACCACATCCTCTTGGCAACAAATTCCAGAGTTTAAATTGTGCGTTGAGTGAAAAAGAACTTTCTCCGATTAGTTTTAAATGTGCCCCATGCTAACTTCATGGAGTGCCCCCTAGTCTTTCTATTATCCAAAAGAGTAAATAACTGATTCACATTAACCCATTCTAAACCTCTCATGATTTTGAACACCTCTATCATATCCCCCCTCAGCTGTCTCTTCTCTAAGCTGAAAAGTCCTAACCTCTTTAGTTTTTCCTCATAGGGGAGCTGTTCCATTCCCTTTATCATTTTGGCCAACCTTTTCCATCGCAACTATATCTTTTTTGAGATGCGGCGACCAGAATTGTACACAGTATTCAAAGTGTGGTCTCATCATGGAGCAATACAGAAGCATTATGATATTTTCCGTTTTATTCACTACTCCCTTTCTAATAATTCCAAACATTGTTTGCTTTTTTTGACTGCCGCAGCACATTGAACTGATGAGTTCAATGTGTTATCCACTATGATGCCTAGATCTCTTTTCCTGGGGTGGGTAATTCATAAGATAGAACCTAACATTGTATATTATTATTTTTCCCTATATGCATCACCTTGCACTTGTCCACATTAATTTCATCTCCCATTTGAAACCCAATCTTCGGCAGTCCTCGCAAGGTCCTCCTGCAATTCATCACAATCCGATTGAGATTTAAACTACTTTGTGTCATCCTGCAAAATTTGATCACCTCACTCATCGTATTTCCTTTCCAGATCATTTATAAATATATTGAAAACCACCGGATCCAAGTACAGATCCCTGAGGCACTCCACTGTGTACCTTTTCCCACTGAGAAAATTGATCATTTAATCCTACTCTTGTTTCCTGTCCTTTAACCAGTTTGTAATCCACGACAAGGACATCGCCTCCTATCCCATGACTTTTTAGTTTTCTTAGAAGCCTCTCATGTGGGACATTGTTGAACGCCTTCTGAAAATCCAAATACACTACATCTACCGGTTCACCTTTGCCCACATGTTTATTCACCCCTTCAAAAAAATGTAGGAGATTTGTGAGGCAAGACTTCCCTTGGGTAAATCCATGCTGGCTGTGTCCCCATCAAACCGTGTCTATCTAAATGTTTTGTGGTTTTATTCTTTATAAACAGTTTCCACGATTTTTCTCGGCACTGAAGTCAGGCTCACCAGGTTGGGTTTTAATGTGAACTGCCCTAGCTCTGTGCTTTTCCTTATGATTATCATTGCTATTTTATTTTAGTTATTATGAAGAGAATTCATGAACAGGGCAGTGCAACTTACTGTGCAATCGGGCACTTGCAGAGGGTGGTGATGGTGGCCTGGAGGGGGCGGTGACCTGAGAGGCGCAAATGAGTTGAGTGACCTCCTGCACATCATTGCGGCGAAGAAGAGGAGGATCCACAGGGCCTCGGCAGTGAAGAATGATGGGAGTGGAAGGGCCACACAACAGTTTCCCAACCCACCATGCTGAGAAGCTGAGCAGGAACTGCAAGGCTGCGCGGCGAAGATGAGAAGGAGCTGCAGGACCACGCGGCTCCCAAACCACGAGGCAGCCAAAAGGAAAAAAAAAAAAGAGCCACGACGCAGCTCCAGAAGTAGAGGGCTGAGCCTGCTGGAAGAGGTCTTGGTGTATGTATGAGCAGGAGGGAACGGGGTGTGTGTGTGGTGTGTGGTGTGTGTGTGGTTTCTGAGAAAGCAGAGGTGTGTGGATGTCTGAGCATGTTCATGGTGTGGGTGTATGAGAAGGGAGCACTGTGACAGGTGCAAGCTCTAGGGATGATAGAAGAGAAGAGGTCTAAATAGTAGTAATTTTTTTTTTTTTAGCAGTAAACATTCTTCAGTTTATATCAGGAAAGGATAAGGTACTGAAGCATAGGGTGTTCTTTTCGTGTGTTTGTGTCAGAGAATGTATGTGTGTTTGTAAGCATGTGCATGTGTCTGAGCATGTATATGTGAGGAGAGAGGGATTTTGTGAGTGGAGTATGTGTATGTGAGAGGGAGCTGTGCAGGTATATATCTGTGTATGTACAGATATATATATATATACAGAGAAAGAGGAGGAGAAACTTATGCATCCCTCTCTCACTAATCCACAACAATCTCAGAATGACTGGAAATCAAAAGTATCCAGGGATGGAGAGTGTGAATTATTTTATCCTTATTAATTTAAATTTTTGGATGCTGTGTGATGTGTCTGCTATTTTGAAATATTTTATCAGTGTTTTGAGAAATTGAAAACACATTTTTATGAGTTTTTAATTAGTAGATCTTACATTCACCAGCTGTTAGGAAATGTTCTTTTTATTATTATGTTTATACTATTATGATTAATGTATTTATTCTATTTCTTGATTTTAATGTTTAATGGATGAGGATTGGGGATTTCTGCTTTTCCATTGTTGCACTGCATACAGTCTGACTTGTTGCGGTTTTCCTATTCATTTTTTGCCTGCATGTTTCTATTTATACTTTATGGTTTCTTTTTACTGTATTTTGGTGAAGGTCTGCCTGTGTAATCATGGCCTTACTAGCATCTAAAATCAATCACTGCCCCTGTAGTCATTTGTGCTTTTGCTATGTATAGAAAATTGAAAAAAAGTCTTCTAGTATTATTAACAGATATATGACTTTTAATAAGCCCTGTCTGATCTGGTTGTAGCCCATCTGGCACATGTTCCACCCCGAATTGCAATAATTTTGCCAATATTTTTATATCTTCATTTATTAATAATATCTGCCTCTACACTCCCACCTCCGGTGCATCCCCCTTTTTGTTTGTACAGCAGAATAATATTTGCATCGCTCAGCTCCATCACTGCTATTGGGTTCTCGCTCAGGTAAGTAACTTTCTTAGCACAGGTAGAAGCACTTCTGCACATTTCTTGTAGAAATCAATATGGCCGCGAGGGGGCCTTTGTTATTCTATTGAATGAATGCCACTTGTGAATGGCTTAACCTTTGTGGACAGTGAACAATATACCTTCCACTATATTATTCCACTTGCACTTGTGGCTCGGGTCTAATCCAGCATTTTTTTTTTTTGGTTGAAATCCATGTGAGCCATCGAGCCCTGGGCTCTTACCCGTCGGCAAGCTTCCTATTGCTCTCTGAATTTCCAGCACAGAAACGGGGGCTTTTAAACCCTCTGCAAGCTTTGCTGTTAAATGAGGACGCTCTATTTTGTCCAGAAATGCTTTCACCACTTCCTTTCTGAACCCCTCATCGTCCTTATATAACTGATTAAAGTACTGTTTAATGACCTCGCCCATATCCTTTGTATTGCTAGTATCAGTTCCTTTTCTGTATGCAGTTTAGAGATAGGAGTTTGTGTCTTTTTTCTTTCTAACTTTGCTTGCCAGGACAGCTCTCGTTTTATTACCATGCTTGCACCGTAGTATTTTTGCCTGGTGTTTTACTTGTCGGACGTATCTTAAGCTTAGCCCTCCATTTAATCAATTTTTTATAAAGTCTATTAGATCCTGTCCATTTATACTCCTGCTCTGGTTCTACATTTAGCTTTCCAATGTGTGTCTTCTCTTTTAATATGGCTTGCATAATTATTTTACATCTAAGTACCACTTTTAAGTG
>NW_021820356.1:266792-277211 GCF_901001135.1 Rhinatrema bivittatum
TATATCTATATATATATATATATATATATATCCCTATATCTCTCTCTCTATATCCATAACAGCTTTTGCAAGGAAGGAGCTTTTGCAAAGGAGTTGCTTCACTTCCTTTGGGGGTATATGTACCCGTGCTGACGTCAGATCCGTCTCCAACTGCTAGCAACAGCACACTATATCCCACTTGTTTTGAGTCCATCTGCTACACGCTAGGAAATTTGTTTTAAAGGTGCTACTTGCTAATTTCATGAAGTGCCCTCTAGTTTTTCTGTTATCTGAAAGAGTAATAACCAATTCACATTTACCCATTCTAGACCTCTCATGATCTTAAAGACCTCTATCATATCCCACCTCAGTCGTCTCTTCTCCAAGCTAAACAGCCCTAACCTCTTTCCTCATAGGGGAGCTGTTCCAGCCCTTTTATCATTTTGGTAGCCCTTCTCTGTACCTTCTCCATCGCAACTATATCTTTTGTGAAATACGGCGACCAGAATTGTACACAGTATTCCAGGTGCAGTCTCACCATGGAGCGATTGAGAGGCATTATGATATTTTCCATTTTATTCACCATTCCCTTCCTAATAACGCACCTCTTCCTACCACTCCTTACTGTATCGGCCTGATTGCTTTTTTGACTGCCAGTACCCTGACCCAATGATTTCAATATCTGTTCAGTGTACTGCGGCAGCAAATAGAATGTTCCATATGGTATTCAGGCTCAATCCACAAGGGCCCAAGAAGTCACCTGGGTCCTTATGGAATGAGCCCGAATGCCATCTGTCATTGTCTGACCTGTAGCAATATATGTTAACATTATGGTTTCTTTAATCCAATTAGCTATTGTTGCTTTAGATGCTTTCTGTCCCTTATTGTGTCCAAACAACAAATGATCTGAAAAATGAAACTGACTGGTCACTTTCAGATATCACAGTAGTGTCCTCCACACATCCAGAGCATGTAGGTCTGCTGCCTCCCAACCAGAATCAAATCTCTGAAAAACTGGCCACTCCTCTGACTGATCCAAGTGGAAGATGGAAAAAAAAAACATAGGCACAGTATGAATAGAAACTCCCTCTGGGATAATCTTCAAGAAAGGATTCCAACAAGACCAGGCCTGTAGTTCTGAAACCTCCTTGTCAAGCAAATGGTCACTACGAAAACTGCCTTCAGCGTTAAGTCTCGAAGTAACGCCTTCCTAAGAAGCTCAAAAGCAGCTGCAGCTAAGATGTTCAAAACCAGATTGAGACTCCAACTGGAGACCATCCCCCCGAACCAGATTTTGCAATTGCTTAACCCCCCTGAAAATAAAACAAACCACAGCCAGAAAAGAAGCATCCTCGAATAGCTCCACTGAAACAGGACAAAAGCTACCACATGCACTTTAAGGGAATTCAAGGCCAGACCCTTTTGTAGACCTCTCTGCAAAAAGGAAAGAATGCTGGATATTGAAGATTGCAGGGGAACATGCTGTTCTCTCTACACCAAATTCCAAAAACCTTCCAAATCCAGATATAGGCCAAGGAGATTGACCATTTGCAAGCCTGAAGGAAGGTAGATACTGCATCCTCTTAATAACTCTTCTTGAAAGCCAAACAGCAAGATAAAAGTGAACCTGTTATATGCAATCTACCAGCCCCTAAAGCATCATGGCCTACCTTGGATTGAACCAAGGGGTCCCGTGCACTTTTGAGCTGAATCAGACCCATAAACCACAGTCTCCTGGGTCACGCCAGAGCTACGAGCACCATCAGTTATCTATGCCTCTGAACCTTCTGCAGTAGGGTAGCCAAATGGCTTCAGATTTTCAGGACAGGTTGATCCAGTCCTGAAAATTGCATGATGGGATTTATTCTGATTTCCCTATTGCATTCCCTAACAAAAGTAAGACTATAAGTACTTGCATGCAAATGAGTAAAGCAGGACTGGATTAACCTGTCCTGAAAATCTGGAGCCAGTTGGTAACCTTATTCTTCACCACTCATCCTATGAGCAGGCAAGGGGGAAAAACATACAGGAGCTGTCCCTGAGGCCAATGCTACACCATGGCATCTACCCCACTGATCCTAGTTCCCTCCTACGGATGAAGAATACGGACACTTTGGATTGATCATTGTCGCCACTAAGTCAAATTGAGGAACAACTTATGCAACTGGAATTTGAGAGAACACTGCATCGGACAATGCCCATACCCTCTGGGATCTACTATGAGTCTGCTCCAATAATCCACATGAACATTAATCTGCCTTGACAATGTGCACCACTGAGATTGATAATAGGCAAGTCTCTGCCCAGCAGCATATGAGCTCCATACTGCTGTACTATTTATTTACTTATCTAACATTTTTATATACCGCAATTCATGTAGCAAAGTTACATATCATTTTGGTTTACATTATAACAATAACAAGCATGTAAGAATGCAATTACATTAAAACAGGGGAATAAACTAGGATAAGAGTGAACAGGGTAATAAAACCATAACGTATAAAATAATAATAATACTGCGATTCTTTTGAAAGTTTGGCTATAGCTCTGGGTGTGAATTAGGTTAATATAATATATGGACTATGGATCATTTATTTGTGATGAAGGAATGTAGAGTTGGAGTGTTAATCTACTATATAATCTGATCGGTAATCTAGTGGAGAGTCTGAAGAATGGTAAAGTAAGGTAAGAGTAATTAGTTGGCATTAATTAAATGCTTGCTCGAATAACCAAGTTTTGAGTCTCTTTTTGAAAGTGATCGGGCATTGTTCTTGCCTGAGTTCTGGAGGTAAAGAGTTCCATTCTGCAGGGCCCACTGTGGATAGAGCTCGTTTGTTTAGAGAGGTTTTGATGGGTGGAGCGAGGAGAGTCTCTATAGGCTGCTCTTACCGGTCTGGATGGTATGTGTAATCAAAAAGGTATATTGAGGTCCAGTGGGATGAGGTTGTGAATGGATTTGTGTATGATAGTCAACACTTTGTAAGTGATTCTAAACTTAATTGGGAGCCAGTGTAGGTTCTTCAAGACGGGTGTAATATGTTCTCTTTTCTTGGTCTTAGTCAGAATCATGGCTGAGGCATTTTGGAGCATTTACAAGGGTTTAATGGTGTTAATCGGGAGGCCGAGTAGAAGAGAATTACAGTAGTCAATTTTTGAGAAAATGATTGCCTGGAGAACTGCACGATAGTCTTGGAAGTGGAGGAACGGTCTGATCCGTTTTAGGATTTGCAATTTAAAGAAGCCTTCCTTGGTGGTATTATTAATGAATCTTTTTAGGTTTAATTGATTGTCTAAGATGACTCCGAGGTTTTGAACTTGAGCGGAAAAGGATGGTTGACTGGGGTGCAGATTGGACATAGTATATTTACCATCTTGTGAGATGAGGAGTATTTCAAGTCTTATTGGTATTAAGAATTAAGTTAAGGCTCATGAGCAGGTTGTTGATGGATTGGAGGCAGTTGTTCCAGAATTCTAGGGTATTTTGTAGAGAAACGGTGATTGGTAAGAATATTTGCACATCGTCTGCATAGATGTAGTGTGTTAATTTTAGCTTGGAGAGGAGCTGGCAGAGCGGTAGAAGATAAATGTTGAAAAGGGTGGGGGATAAGGATGAGCCTTGAGGGACTCCCAGAGAGGCGCAGACTGGGTGTGATTCATTATTATTGACTCTGACCTTGTAGAATCTGTTGTGTAAGAAAGACTTGAACCAGCTAAGAGCCGTGCCTTTGATTCCGATGTCAGCTAGTCTGTCCATGAGTATTGCGTGGTTCACCGTGTCAAACGCGGCTGATAGATCAAGGAGGATGAGTAAGCCGGGTTGTTTTTTATCAAGGTTCCAGAGAATGGTGTCTGTTAAAGAGATTAATAGAGCTTCAGTGTTTCGGGCTTTTTGAAAGCTGAACTGAGAAGGGGCTAGTATATTGTTATCGTCCAGGTACTCTGAGAGTTGCTTATTAACTATTTTTTCTAGAATTTTGGAGATGAAGGGGAGTTTAGCGATTGGGCGATAGTTGGCTGGGTCGTCTGGGGACAGGTTGGGTTTTTTCAGCAGTGGTTTCAGAATTGCGAGTTTTAGGGGGTCAGGAACTAAGCCTTGCGTAAGTGAGCAATTAATGATATCAGCATAGGTTTGGCGATGGTTTTCGAGATGGAGATGAGTAAGTTGGAGGGGATTGCATCTGTGGGGTGCGAGGCCGGTTTGATCTTCTTTAGGACTGTTTCAATCTCTAATGTTGATGTCAGCTCAAAGGTTTCCAGGCTTGTGTTCTGTGGAGTATATGGAGAGTAATAGGGTGGAGGAAGAGGAATGTTATTGGCTTTTAAAGGTCTGATCAGATCGGAGATTTTTTTCTTGAAGTAAGTTGCTAGCTCTGACGCTTTGATAGCCGCTTGATCGTCTGGGATGGTCGTGGGGGAAGGTTTGGTGAGAGACGAGACGAGGGAAAATAGTGCTCTAGGGTCGAATATGAAATGGTGAATTTTCTGTGAGAAAAAATCCCTCTTTGTTTGGAGGATGGATATCCAGTAGCGATGCATGAGAGCTTTGTGAGCTTCCAGGTTTGATGGGGATGGATTTTTGTGCCATGCATGTTCTATTTTTCTAAGCTCTTGTTTCAGGGTTCTTAGTTGTGGGGTGTACCAGGGTTTCCTGTTTTTCGCGTTAGATTGGAGGGCTTTTGTTGTTAGTGGGCAGGTCAGGTCTGCAATATTCTTAGTTATTTTGGTCCAGGAGGACATGGCAGAATTAGCATCTGAGAGGTCTAATTTGTCTAATGCTGTGGAAAGGTGCTGGCTAAGGGTTTCTGGGTTGCATAATTTCCTTATTGTATCGTGGTTTTTTGTATCTGTTGGTGGATGGGTTGGATGAATTTCAGCGTTGTAGAGATCAACCGGTGGTCCGACCAGGGGATTGGAGAGCAGTTCGTAGATGATGCCGCGGTAAGGTTTTCATTTATGAAAATTAAATCTAGAGTGTGTCCTGCTTTGTGTGTCGGATCTAATGATTTGTTTGAAACCCATAAATTTGAGTGTGGTAAGAAAGGTTTCACAGCTGGAGGATTGAGGTGTTGTCCACGTGGAGGTTGAAATCTCCCATTATTATAGAGGGGTGTCTGAGTTGATGTGCTTGGCTCGTAGTTCAATTATAGGGGATGGGTCTGATTCTAGGCTTCCTGGTGGGGCATACGTGAGGCAGATTTGAAGGTGTTTGGATTTGAGTACCGCGAACATAAGAACATAAGAACTGCCATACTGGCTCAGACCCGTGGGTCCATCCAGCCCAGTATCCTGTCTCCAACAGTGGCCAATCCAAGTCACAAGTACCTGGCAAGTACCCAAAAATTAATAAATCACAAGCTACTATTGCTTATTAATTATCATAGCAGTTTATGGGTTTTTCCTCTAGGAACTTATCTAAACCGTTTTTTAAACCCAGTTACACTAGTTGCTGTAACCATATCCTCTGGCAATGAATTCCAGAGCTTAAGTGTGCGCTGAGTGAAAAAGAATTTTCTTCGATTTGTTTTAAATGAGCTACTTGCTAATTTCATGGAGTGCCCCCTGGTCCTTCTATTATCTGACAAAGTAAATAACCGATTTACATTCATTAAGTACATTACAGTGCAATGCTGGCCAAGCCCTTGACTGCAGTTTTAATTTGCGTGCTCAATAAGCAGAAATGAAAGAAAATTAGACTTGGTGGCACCCCCCAACCTAGTAACCTTAAACACCACACACATCAATAAGGTTCCCCATTATTGCCCTACTCTACTGAGAAATTCCTAATGTCCAGTTTACACAAACATATTAAATATGTACATACACAGCTATAATGAAAACAGAAACATTCTAATATCTAATAAGTTACAATACAAAGTCTGTATATATACACAAACTCATAGGATTGTATAACCTCCTAGTCATACTACACAGAATTTTCACTACCACACGTCTGCAGCTCAAGATTAAAGCATGGGTTTATCTTCTGAAGATGCGAGGAGAAACTAGCACAATTATTTTAAATGCACAAACACACTAGTACTAGTCAAACACAAGCTCGTAATATGGTGCTCCAAGGGGAAATCAAAGTCAGTTTCGCAGCCATGTCCCTCAAGGTTGGGAGTTTAGGCAGTCTGTACATAGCGCCCCTCCCAGAAATTGTACAGTTAGCTCCCAGAACGCCAGCCAACTCACTCCAGCACTCCCGCTTTCACATCAAAATACTTCTGCAAAATCTGACAGCACGTGTGGCCATGCTGCCGATTTGTACAGCATGCTTTTCCAGCATGAAGCGTTCCTGCAGTCTGTGGGAGGTTGAAGAGTTTGTTAGCTGTAGGGATAGGCCTAGTTCTTTTTTTGCGGCTAATAGCAGGCCGCTGCCTCTTTTTTTTTTTTAGGTCTGGGGATAGAGAAGACGTCGTAAGCGTGTGTGGGGAGTTGGTTAATTAGAGCCGTGTCTTCAGGTTTCAGCCATGTTTCTGTAATTGTGCAGCAGTCCGGTTTTGTTTCTATTAGATAATCGTTGAGAAGATGAGATTTTTTTGAGAGAGATTGTGCATTAAGCAGGGTTAAGGATAGAAGCGAAAAGTCCCAGTAGTTGGTTCAGTGGTGATGTTATGATTGGAATAATTCTTTTTTGCAGGAGTTTGGGAGTGTTGAGGGTTTTTACGAAGTTTCTTCGTTGGTTGTAAATGATCGGGATAGTAAACGTGTGCATGACGAATAGTGTTTGGATGAGTGCTGGGGAATTATGGATGATCTCTGGGGAGTTCAGGGTGAGATGCTGGAGGAGATTGGGTGAGTGTTGAAGAAGTCCTGAGTGGTGCTGGAGACGTCTGGAAGAATGCTCGCAGCGTTTGTATGAAAGCTAGAAGCGTCTGGATGAATGCTGGAGGCGTCTGAGTGTAGGGGGAAGGCAGGGTCTGGATGTATGCTTGGGCATCTGGACACGTGCTGGAATCTTCTATATGAGTGCTGGGATTGTCTGGAGGGTTGCTGGTAGCGTCTGGGTGTATGCTAGAGAAGTCTGGGTGATGACGTGTGAATACTAGGAAAGGCTGGCTGAAAAATTAGAGGTGGCAATAAGGATAAAAGAGGTGCTTACTGATGTAGATGAATTCCTCTGAGGGGTTGTTCGGGGTTCCTGTAGCTGTTGCAGCTGTCTTGGAGGGAGAGAGGTTGATGTGGTGAACTGTAGTGGTAATTCAGTGATGTCCTTCAGAGCTGCTCGAAGGGGCGCAACAAAGGGGCGGGCCCCTTTGTGCGCCCCTTCGGCGCGCGACACCTGGCGCCTGGGAGCGCGCCGGTGCTTTAAATTCTTTGGCGGTCGCGTCTAGGTGATGTAAGCAGCGCGACTTGAAGTTGATAGGGTCAGTCGGTTCTCGCTGGTGTTAGGTCAGCTCGCGGTGGGAGGGCATGCCTGAGAGGAAGAGGAACAAAGACGGAGCAAGTGTTCCCACGGGGTCGGTGCGGGGGCCCACGGAGGTAGGGCGAGAGTAATGGCCTTACCCCGATGGGCTCAAGCGCCGACCGCGCGGGCCTCTCTCCCAGCTCTACCCGCTCCTGGAGTTCCTCTTCAGGTCCTGATGCCAGCGGCAAAGAGGGCACCTGGGAGCGCGCCGGTGCTTTAAATTCTTCGGCGGTCGCATCTAGGTGATGTAAGCGGCGCGACTTGAAGTGGAAAGGGTCAGTCGGATCTCGTTGGTGTTAGGTCAGCTCGCGGTGGGAGGGCCTGCCTGAGAGGAAGAGGAACGAAGACGGAGCAAGTGTTCCCACGTGGTCGGCGCGGGGGCCCACGGAGGTAGGGCAAGAGTAATGGCCTTACCCCGATGGGCTCAAGCGCCGATCGTGCGGTCCTCTCTCCCAGCTCTACCCGCTCCTGGAGTTCCTCTTCAGGTCCTGATGTCAGTGGCAAAGACCCACCTTGCCACTGTATAGACTACTAGACCCACCTTGCCAATGTATGGAAGCCACTTCCAGTTGAGTTGTCTGAAAACACTCTCACTGCCTTCCCTTGAACCAAAGGCAGGAAATCCTGAAAGCTCTTCTAATTGCATTGGTCTACGAATGATACCTATTCACCACATTCCAGAGCCCTGCATTGTATGCTGCTGAAAATGTGCTTCCTAGCCACTAAAACTTGTACTTGTTGTAATAACCGTCCAATCTAGAATTTCTGTTCCATCCCTCTGGATAGATTGACTGTTGAGAGCCACCACATCAGACTGTGCCTGACCACCAGAAGTGGCAATCAAATCTTATACTTCTGAAATTGATGGTTCCATTGAGATCAAGCCCAGGGTCAAAACCATCAAGCTCAGAACCTGAAGACAATGCTAGACCCTGGGAATCTCCAATTTGTGAAACTATTTCACCAGCTTCTGAAACTTGCTTATCCTGTCTGTCGCAAGGAACACTTTCCCATTCTGAGTGGAGAACCAAACTCCTAAATACTTGAGTGGGCTGCAGTTTGCTTTTTTGAAAGCTCATCACCCAACCTAAGTTCTGCAACTTATTGGAGGTGTTCCAATATCCTTCATCCTCTGACTCTGCAAGAATTGACCAGTCAAAGAGATACAGTTGAACCAAAATTCCTTCCTTTCGAAGAGATGCTGCTTCATCACCATTTCCTTGGAGAAGGATCAAGGAACGGTCATGAGTCCAAAAGATAGAGCCTGAAACTGAAAAAGGCATCCCAACACCACAGAAATCTTGATGGTCCTCCTGTATGGAAATATGAAGATATGCCACTGAGAAATCTAATGACATAAGGAAATTCTCCGTTCCAGACTGCTACAATGACCAAATGCAGTTTCCATTTGAAAATGAGGAGCCTTTACACACACACACACACACACACTCACTTTCTGCAAGACCAGAATGGGACTAAAGGAGCCTCTTCTTTGGATGAAATAGATGAAGTAGAGACACGGACCTCATGCTCCTCTGGACACTGGAACAACCACTGCCAATTGGAGAAGACCTTTCTGAGTCACCCACATTGCTTTTCTCTTTTTGATGGAAGCACAGGGGAAGCTACAAATGCATCCACCACTGTACAAGCAAACACTAAAGCGAAGCCTTCTCTTATTATTGGCAGAATCCACTGGTCTGTCAGAATATGGATCCACTCTTTGTAAAACTGGGAGACTTGATCCCCTTATCTTTGGTAACAGACAGTAGACCTGAAGACACTCAGTGGTACGTTTTAAAACCCCTATGCGCATCAAAGCTGGGAGATGTGTGTGATTTGTGTGGCGCAGATTTTAAAACTTGCGCGGGTATGTGTATATCTCCCTCTACACGCACAAATAAAAAAAAAGGGTGGGGCACAGGTGAATCTGGGTGTGGAATGGGCAGGTCATAGGTGGGCCGAGTCTGTAAAATGAAGTCAGCATGTAAGTAGTTAATGTGCACAAGCACACGCCGAGGTCCCCTACCACGTAACTTTACTTCTGCTATGGATGGCGTGTTAAGTCGTAACAAAAAAAAAAAAAAACGCCAGTCAGCAGGGTTTTAAGGGTGGGAGGTAATAGGGTAAACGGGAGGCAAGTTAGCTCGGGGGATTAGGAAGTCCTCTCCTTTACTGGGGTGAACTGAGAAAAAGGGTTATTGTGTCGGTGTGCGTAGCTACTAAAACTCTCCCCACTTACGCGAGTGAGGTGGTATTTGCGCGCGTCAATATAAAATCGTGTGAATATGTATGCGCGTATAGCCAATTTTATAACACACGCGCATATAAAATTGCTGCAGACGTGCGCCGACGCAAGGGTCTTACAGATTCCCTCTCATTGCATAGCTTTACCTTCCTCTGCACTCCAGCTAACACTATCCCTGGGACCCTTGCAGACCAAGCTAAAGGACTGTGCCTTACCCAAAATATTACTACAGAGAAGAAGCCGAACATGAACTTCGGTTTGCTAGGAATGCCTTTCCAGAATATCTAGGCCTATCCTCTTATCAGCTTAAGTGACTTGGAAATTGCTGTAATTCTTCAAAACGTAACCAGAGAGAAGACCTTCCATTAAAGGGTAGCTTCCCCAAGCTCATCTTAGACCACACATCTGCTGACCAATCATGTAACCATAACATCAGAAACCCCGCATGGTGGTGCCGGCTTGTGACACGCTGGTGCGGTTCTTGCCCCTTGCCAGCAATCTGAGGTCCTGGGCAGTAGCACTCCATGCCTAGCAGTGGGCCAGATGGGGGCCTGCTGGTGGGCTTCCCACATCCCGCCAGCAGGAAGTAGTAAAGGAGCACTTAAGAGAAGGGTGAGTCATATGGCGTTCTGACTGAGAGGGAAGAGAAGGGGTATGAGTGAGGGAAGGAAAGGGTGTGAGATTGAGGGATGAGAAGAGGGAGGGTGATAAGTGACTGAGAAGGGAAGGAAGGTCAGACTGAGGGAAGGGGAGTGGGAACATGTGACAAAGATAAGTGAAAGGG